>NC_057806.1:690939477-690974283 GCF_018294505.1 Triticum aestivum | reverse complement strand
AGCGGCGAGGGCGGCGAGCCAGCGCGCGGGCGGCGGGGTAGCGCGGGCGGCGCGGGCGGCGATGGATCTTGGCGGCGGTGAGGCGCGATGGGCTCCAAGGGCCGCGCGTGGGCTCGGCGGGCCTCGGGCGGAGGGAGGCGGCCGGTGACATGTGGTGGCACGGGATTGGCAGCGGCGGTTGTGTCCGGCCGGACAGGACGTGTCCGGCCGCGTGGAGAGGAAGGGGGCTAGGTTAGGGGTGGATTTGATCCGAAATTTTCGGGGACTGGCCCTTTTTATAGGTAGGAGGAGCTAGGAGGCTCCAAATTGAGCACGGTTTTCGGCCACACGATCATGATCGAACGATCTAGATGATGGAGGAGGTTTAGGTGGGTTTTGGGCCACTTTGGAGGGGTGTTGGGCTGCAACACACACGAGGCCTTTTCGGTCCCTCGGTTAACCGTTGGAGTATCAAACGAAGTCCAAATGGCACGAAACTTGACAGGCGGTCTACCGGTAGTAAACCAAGGCCACTTGGCAAGTCTCGGTCCAATCCGAGAACATTTAACACCTGCACAAGAAAAGAGGTAGAAAGGGACACCGGAAGACATAGGAGCGCTGGATTGCAAAACGGACAACGGGGAAAATGCTCGGATGCATGAGACGAGCATGTATTCAAATGCGATGCACATGATGACATGATATGAGATGCATGACAAAGACAAAAGCACACGAAGACAAAAACCCGACAACAAGGAAATATCATAACTTAGTGCTGGAAATGGCAAGAGTTGGAATACAAATATGGCAAGTTACATACGGGGTGTTACAGACATTTTCATCATAACTAGTGCAATCATCATTAGTATCATGGATATTCAAAGAATTGGTACTAACAACATTGCAATCATGCTCATCATTCACATATTTTATGCCAAGCATTCTAGGTAATTCTTTTTCTAGCATTTGAGCACAATTTTTCTTTCCATCATACTCATGAAAGATATTAAAAAGATGAAGCATATGAGGTAGACTCAATTCCATTTTTTATATAGTTTTCTTTTATAGACTAGTGATAAAACAAAAAACTAAAAGACTCAATTGCAAGATCTAAAGATATACCTTCAAGCACTCACCTCCCCGGCAACGGCGCCAGAAAAGAGCTTGATGTCTACTACACAACCTTCTTCTTGTAGACATTCTTGGGCCTCCAGGTGCAGAGGTTTGTAGGACAGTAGCAAATTTCCCTCAAGTGGATGACCTAAGGTTTATCAATCCGTAGGAGGCGTAGGATGAAGATGGTCTCTCTCAAGCAAACCTGCAACCAAATAACAAAGAGTCTCTTGTGTCCCCAACACACCCAATACAATGGTAAATTGTATAGGTGCACTAGTTCGGTGAAGAGATGGTGATACAAGTGCAATATGGATAGTAGATAATAGTTTTTGTAATATGAAAATATAAAAACAGCAAGGTAACTAATGGTAAAAGTGAGCGTAAATGGTATTGCAACGTGTTGAAACAAGGCCTAGGGTTCATACTTTCGCTAGTGCAAGTTCCCTCAACAATAATAACATAATTGGATCACATAACTATCCCTCAATATGCAAGAAAGAGTCACTCCAAAGTCACTAATAGCGGAGAACAAACGAAGAGATTATGGTAGGGCATGAAACCACCTCAAAGTTATTCTTTCCAATCAATCCGTTGGGATATTCCTATAAGTGTCACAAACAGCCCTAGAGTTCGTACTAGAATAACACCTTAAGACACAAATCAACCAAAACCCTAATGTCACCTAGATACTCCAATGTCACCTCAAGTCTGTGGGTATGATTATACGATATGCATCACATAATCTCAGATTCATTTATTCAACCAACACATAGAACCTGAAAGAGTGCCCCAAAGTTTCTACCGGAGAATCATGACGAAAATGTGTGCCAACCCCTATGCATAGGTTCATGGGCGGAACCCGCAAGTTGATCGCCAAAACATACATCAAGTGAATCACGTGGTATCCCATTGTCACCACAGATACGCACTGCAAGACATACATCAAGTGTTCTCAAATATTTAAAGACTCAATCCGATAAGATAACTTCAAATGGGAAACTCAATCCATTACAAGAGAGTAGAGGGGGGAGAAAACATCATAAGATCCAACTATAATAGCAAAGCTCGCGATACATCAGGATCGTACCACCTCAAGAACACGAGAGAGAGAGAGAGATCAAACACATAGCTATTGGTACATACCCTCAGCCCCGAGGGAGAACTACTCCCTCCTCGTCATGGAGAGCACCAGGATGATGAAGATGGACACCGGAGAGGGATTCCCCCCTCCGGCAGGGTGCCGGAACGGGTCTAGATTGGCTTTCGGTGGCTACGGAGGCTTCTAGCGGCGGAACTTCCGATCTATTGTGCTCCCTGATGTTTTTAGGGTATATGGAGATATATAGGTGGAAGAATTACATCAGGGGAGCCACGAGGGGCCCACGAGGGTGGAGGGCGCGCCCAGGGGGGTGGGCGCCCCCCTCTACCTCGTGGCCTCCTCGAAGCTTCCCTTACGTGGACTCCAAGTCTTCTGGGCTTCTTCTGATCCAAAAATAAGTTCCATGAAGTTTCAGGTCAATTGGACTTCGTTTGATTTCCCTTTTCTGCGATATTCTAAAACAAGGAAAAAACAGAAACTGGCACTGGGCTCTGGGTTAATAGGTTAGTCCCATAAATCATATAAAATAGCATATAAATGCATATAAAACATCCAAGGTTGATAATATAATAGCATGGAACAATCAAAAATTATAGATACGTTGGAGACATATCACATCTCCATAGCCCGTTGATACGCCTAGTTGATGTGAGACTATGTTTTCCTTTTTTGTCTTCTCCACAACCACCATTCTATTCCACCTATAGTGCTATGTCCGTGTCTCACACTCATGTATTGCGTGAGGGTTGAAAATGCTGAAGCGCGCTACAAAGTATGAAACAATTGCTTGGCTAGTCATCGGGGTTGTGCATGATGTGAGTATTTTGTGTGGTGAAGATGGAGCATAGCTAGACTATATGATTTTGTAGGGATAACTTTCTTTGGCCATGTTATTTTGAAAAGACATGATTGCTTTATTAGTAGGCTTGAAGTATTATTGTTTTTATGTCAAATGATAGACTATTGCTTTGAATCACTCGTGTCTTAATATTCATGCCATGATTAGACATATGGTCAAGATTATGCTAGGTAGCATTCCACATCAAAAATTATATTTTTTATCATTTACCTACTCGAGGACGAGTAGGAATTAAGCTTGGGAATGCTGATACGTCTCCGTCGTATCTATAATTTTTATTTTTCCATGCCAATATTATTCAACTTTCATTTACTTTTGGCAACTTTTTATACTATTTTTGTGTGGGTGTACAAAAAGAGGGGTACACTTTTTGTACCCCTATAACTGTGCACGGGCAGTTTGAGCCGCGGATACCACCACACCAAGAAAGGCAAGGGAGGTGAGCCAGAGTAAGACCGAAGCTCAAGAGAACTAGAACGACGCCAAGGCCAAGACCACGAAGAGCAAAGGGGACGAAGCGGACACCCCCGACAAGATCCTTGCTGGGAGACAGTTCTAGCAGCCCCGACAAGACCCTTGCTGCGGCGACTCGTCCCGCGCCTACGGAGCAAATCACCCTTGAGTCCACTGCCCCCAAAGGGAAAGGATTCGGGAGACATCCCCGTGGCGGCATGCAGATCTTTGTGAAGACATTCAAGATCAAATACGCACTAAGGAGACGACAACCCTTGGCGGGATCCCAGCCGAGGAAGACCACAGGGCCCCCGGCAAGCGCCTTGCCGGGGATGACAGCAGGCGCCTCGGCAAGACCCTTGCCAGGGCCCCGGCAAGGCCCTTGCCGAGGACACCCGCAGGGCCACCATCAGGCCCACGCCGACTAAACCTCCACCACCGCATGCATACAACTGCCGACCCAACTAGTTGGGCAGGCACCCGCATGGCGGCATGCAGATCTTCGTGAAGACCCACCACTGCGCCACCTCAGCTGCCTGCCTACCTACATGGCATCGCAGGCGTCGCTGGCCAGGGCGCGTGTCGACACAAGAAGGAGTGGCGACGGACGAGACATGTTTCTCCCCCGTCCCCAATAAAGCAAGGACAGCTAAGCAAGACGCATTAAATGCGCCTTGTCATGTGATGCGAAGGATAACCTAGCAGCACTGTACCCTTTCCACCTCCTGTGTGCCATTGTGGCAACCCCTTTTTTCTATAAAAGGAGGCCCGAGGCGACCAGAGGAATGATTCGGCTTTTTGGAGCTCCTCACGCCCCATAGCTAGCTCAAGAACACAGATATACAATCCACCAAAGTAGGAGTAGGGTTTTACGCATCCTCGCGGCCCGAAACTGGATAAAGGAACCGTGTGCTATCTGTTTGATCTGCTCTTCTCACGACCCCGCGCCCCGCTAACCACAGTAGGGATTCTTGTGATCCCATAGGTGTCGTTCCCACCGACATCTTTGGCGCGCCAGGTAGGGGGGACGCAGTTGTGAGAATCGGCTTTAGCAGTTAGCCCGACACTCCTTCATCTTCGTGACGCTTGGAGAAGAAAGGAGGCCAGAAGATCGACACTCGAGCGATTGCAAACAGAAGCTAAGTTGCACTGAACCCTTATTTGTTCTATCCTTCTTATATGAGGTTATTCCCCCCGGAGATGTCACGCCTTTGTATGAGAAACCTGCACGCCAGGGGGCTCTCCCACGATCGGCAACACCCTTGCCCTGTTTCGAGTCCGCTCAACAGCTCAACCGGCTGCGTCGAGAATGGAAAAGTAGCCTTCCGCGATCAACAACGCCCTCGATTCTGACTCGAGTCAAGCTCGACAGTTCGAGCGGCCGCGTTCAGAACGGAAAGGTGGCTCGTCTGGCAGCACGCATACCCAGCAGGCCCATGGGGATCCGTCCCCAAAACGCCGCTAGGGGCTTCCGCGCTGGCGAGCCTACCCAATCGATGTAAGGCGCGCATACAAAGAGGAATTGAGCAGGGAAATAACGTGCATGAAATTAAGAGTACTGCAAAAGTTATGTTACATCACATCATTGCTGCGGTTCTAACTAAAGATAAAATTTGTCTTGGTCGGGAACCCGCAGCGGCGAAGAAGAACGGGATGCCTAATCCCGGCGCTGGCCTTCCACCCTCTTGATTTCGTCGACGCAGTCGATGATGTGCGCTCCTTGAGCACCGTGAGGTCAGTACCATCCGGCAAGCTATCCATCGCGGCCTCGAAGTCAAGGTCGGGATTCCAGTATGCCATCTTGGTGAGGACCTTGGTCATGACCCTCCGGCAAAGTCGCCGGGCCTTCCTGGCCAACGTGGCCGCTCTGCTGGAGTGAAGATAAGCCAACGCTCCATGGACGCCCTCGAAGAACTGGGTCAGCTTGGCGTTGACGGTCCCGCTACGCTCAGGGGCATACCTCACGTTTGGCATCCCCATGGTGGCCAACTGCGAGGTGACCCTGTCGGCGACGTCCTCCAGACGGCTGATCCATCTGTTCTTGCCAGCACATATTCCTGGTGGGAGGCGGCCTCATTCGCCCGCAGCTGCTTCTTGTCAGGACCCCGATTCCAAGTCACATCGATCTAGCCGGTAACACCTCATATCACTTTGCGGCCTCATGCACGGTATTCGCACGGGTGTCGCCTTACCATGGCCCTGGACCGTTTGCGCCTTTTGGCTCACGTATATGATAGTGTCGCTAGCATCCATATGATAGAGAACCCGGGCCGACATGGCTAGTCGTGAACCCAAAGCGGCACTAACCTATGGGGACAGGCATACATGAATCACATCGAGCATGTCGGTCAGCAGCGTGTGAATCCGGGCTGTAGCACTGGGCTAACAGGACTCCGGGAACCCGGGCTGTAGCAGGCTAGGCAGGACTCCGGATGTCACCGCGTGACATTTCCCCGAAGGGATAGACACAGGAACGAAGTGAAACACATGCCGGCCAGTCAAGTGTCCTGAGCAGTAGTGATGGGCTAGCAGGACTTCGGTGAACCGGGCTGTAGCGGACTACTATGGCTCATGGAAGCACTAGACTACATTTCCCCATAAGAGAGGCTGCCAAGGATAAACAACTAGATTGTCGGATCCCACACATACCAAGCATTTCAATCATACACACAATATGCTCGATATGTGTAAATACAACATGGCATCACAACATAACTCTACAACTCAAGTATTTATTCATTAGGCTCCGAGGAGCGAGATATTACAAGCATGGGTCTCATGACCCAACAATCATAGCATACAATGCAAAGCACATGCGGAAGCTTAACATGTCTGAGTATAGACATCTACAAATGAAAAAGGCTAAGAAGCCTGACTATCTACCAGATCCTGCCGAGGGCACAAGATCGTAGCTGAGGTATCAAGCTAAACGTCGAAGTCCACACGGAACTACTAGCAAGACTGACATCTCTCTGCAAAACATAAAATAGGCAAACGTGAGTACAAATGTACCCAGCAAGACTTACATCAGAACTATCTACATATGCATCGGTATCAATAAGGGGGTGGTGGAGTTTAACTGCAGCAAGCCAGCTTTGACTCAGTGGCTAACCTGAACTACGACTGCAAGTAACTCGTTTGAGGTGGCACACACAGTCCACAAATTCACCATATCAATACACCACTATGGATCCGCTCCCGTCTCCCTGCGAGAAGACCATCCATAGAACTCACGCTTATCTTGCGAGTTTTAGAGTATCCACTTTCACTTGTCTATGAACTATGCAAGGGGTCCAAGTTTCCATATCTGAGGAATCCGGCTATTCGAATAGATAATGATAACCCTGCAGGGGTGTACTTCTTCACACACGCTCCCACCACTTACCACCATATACACGTCATGTATCTCGGCAACCTTCAAGCGGAAGCCTGGCGAGGGTGTCGGCCACGGCCTACCTAAACACTTAAGTCTCTAGTCCAGGTTTATCGCCTATCCAAGTTCCATCCACAGGGAGTCCGGCCGAGGTTTCCACATACGGCCCCGAACGATGTGAACAGGGTTCCCGAGACACCAAACGGGCACCCGGTACACCATGCCACGGTGTATCTATCACAACATAGCCCACCCCTAGGGTTAGCGCTACGCACGGCCGCCAACACATAACCTACAAACACCAGAAACTAGTTGCAACTCCTAGACAGGGTACTAGGGTGATCAAGAAGCCAAGAGGGTCAATTAAGGATCCCAATGAGTGGTAGTAGTTGTTCATGGATCACAGACACAGAACTCAGTTCCTGAGGATGGTTTCAATGAGACAACCCACCATGTACTCCTACATGGCCTCTCACCGCTACCTTTACCAAATGGTGTTCATACACTCAGCTCTCAATGGTAGGACATATTCATCACCATTCCAATTCATTTCCGATGAATCAGACCTGACACAACTCTAAGCAATAGCAGGCATGACAAAAAAGCATGAACAAGTAGGCACATCAGGGCTCAAACAACTCCTACTCATGCTAGTGGGTTTCATCTATTTACTGTGGCAATGACAGGTCATGCAGAGGAAAGGGGTTCAACTACCGCAACATGTAACAGTTGAATCGTTGTTGTCCTAATGCAGTAAAAGAGAGCAGGAGTGAGAGAGTGGGATTGTATCAGAATGAACAAGGGGTTTTTTGCTTGCCTGTCACTTCTGAAGATAACATTGAGTCTTCATCAGTGTCAACGATCACAGCGTCGGAGCAGCGTCTACCAAGAGGGGACATTTACCGGCAAACAAGGAAGAACACAATCAATGCGATGCAACAATATGATGCATGATCATGACATGGCAATATGCTGTTGATTGAGCTAATGCAACTAGCAACAAGTTAAATGGAGTTGGTTTGAACACTAGTTTCAAATTCAAATTCAAACTATGAATTCAAATAGTGCATTATCATGATTTGGACTAGACAGTGAGGTTAAGTTGTTCAAACATGCATGAAAATGCCATATTCAGATTCCTTGGATTTTTCTGATCATTTTTCATATATAATTTATTTCATTTGGAGTTACGGTTGAATTTCTATGAATTTTAGAAGTTTATACTAATTTTTGGAATTTTCTGAATTATTTTTAATCCAGAAAACGATTAACTGTGTCAGCAATGCGTAAGCATGACGTCAGCGGGTCAACAGGGTCGCCCAGAGTCAAACCTGACGGCTGGGACCCACTAGTCAGTCTCACAGAGCTGGCTAGTGTGGCTGACATGTGGGCCTGGTCAACGACCACGTCAGCCGGGTCAATGATGACGCGTGGGGCCACTGGATTAATCTAAAATAAACAGGGAATAAACCCAGGGTTAATTTGGGCGCGGGGCCCATATGTCAGTGAGAGAGGGGTTAATTAGCTGGGTAATTAGTCCCTAATGACGGTGCCATGTCAGCACGCCGGAGTTGAACGTCAGCGAGCATGCGAACGCGTCGGCGATGCTCGGGAACGCGCTACAGGCGGCGGTTGGACGTGTTGCGGGCACCGCGAGGAAGCCCTCGCTCCCCCGCATCCAGGGGTGCTCGTAGCTGGGCGCATGGAGGCCGGGGTCAACAATGGCGACCACTTGGGCGGCGGCCGGAGTTCGGGTGGTGGTGGGTTTGGCGCTACGGCTTGCGTTCGAGAAAAGTAGCAGGCTAGAGAGGCACTAGGCGTTGCTACGAGTGCAACGGCACACACACAAGACCAATTGGTCACCGGAGCCACGTCGGCGACGAGGCCAGGCGGCAGCGCGATTCGGTCGGCAAGGGGGCGATGGCTACGGGGCATAATCGAGCTCAGGAGGAGGGGGGTTAGACGCAGGAGCTCATAGCGCATCGGGCGGAAGGCTCGAGGGGCTCGAGGAAGGCCTGCAGACGGCGGAGCAGCAATGGCGTTCGTCGGAGCCCGAGGAGGAAGATGAAGCCGATGCCAGTGATGCAGCACGTACGGGCTCGAGCGTGTCAGCTTGGAGACGTCGGGCGTTGCAGTGAAGCTGCTGGATGCGTCGAGGGGGCGAGGGGATGGCAGTGGGCGCAGCAACGGCGAGCGGCGGCAGCTGCGCTTGGGTGGGTGCGCGCGAGAGGGACAGGGGAGGGGATGAGCACGGGGGGGAGGAGTGATAGGGCCTGGGGGGTGCGTGGCCGTCTCCGTGGCGCTGGGAGAGAGCCTCAGGGGCGTGAGGTAGGCAGGGAGGAGGTGGTGGCCTCAACGCGCGCCGTGCCCGCCTTCGCCTCTGCCTACTGGCAGAGGTTGAAGACGACTGGCACTAGCCAGCTGGGCTGGGCCAGCTGGAGGAGCTGGGCCACTACAGTAACAGGCCAGGTGGGCTTTGCTAGGTAGGTTCCTCTCTTTCTAATTCTGTTTCTGTTTTCTATTTATGTTATTTTGTTTTGATTTAGTTTATAACCCAAATCATTTTAATAAATCCTGAAAATAATTGTGGGCATTAAATGAATTATTACAGAGGCCCTTAACTATTTTCAGAATTATTGGAGCATTTTAGAAATATTAATAGTATTTAAATGCCCCAATTCAAATACAATATGGGTTATTCAAAAATCCAGAATGGCCTAAAAATATGTGCATCATTTTTGGCAGAGGTTTGCACCTTTATCAAAAATAATGAACTTTTCTAAAGGGCATTCTGGGTTCATTGAAAATATTTTTATTTTGATCCTAATTGCATTTCATTTAGTGCTAGGGCTTGTCATGCCCATTTCAAATTTCAAACAAATATAGACATGATGCATGGATGCTTATGATACTAATTGCAATCAAATTCTAGGGCTGTGACAACTCGCCCCCACTAAACAAGAATCTCGTCCCGAGATTCAAGACGTGAGGTAAGAAGACAGAGGGGATACACAGCTAACACGACCTTCACGATCCAGATGTCTTTCTCGAGGATGTTGATTCATTGCATCACCTTGATCTCGACGTCTTGCTTTGAGAACTACGTCCAACATGACAACGGGTAGAAAGGGAGAATTTAAGAAGAATCGACCTCCCTGAAGTTCGAGCAACTTAGGATCATCTTAATGATCACAAGATCAACTCATGGAATGAGACATAGTAACATCTCTTGAGCTGAGACACGAAGCATACACCTAGAGGGATGGAGTGAAACAGATGGCGAAGGTTCACTAGATAGGCAACAATTCCATACTCGAATAAGATGGAGCATGAATTTCAAAGTAGCAAGAAGATATTTGCCATGATTTTGTAACGTGATACCTCGGGGTAGGTGACTCGTAGAATTATTCCCTTAAGTGGGGAAAGAATTACTTTTGATTCAGAGATCATTGAAACTCTTTATACCAGCCTAAGGCAATCACAACGATCGTTTGAAGAAATTCAAAGAATGGCATACTCCGACTAGAGTGGATGATGTGGACTATCTTGTTGAAGACAACACAATGGATGATTTTTGCTTATCATCGGAAATGGATGGGACCCATGGTAAGTCCACTTTTGAAGATGATCCTGAACAACAACTACTAAGGTGCAAGATGGGAACAAAATGCAAATGTTGGGAATGATTCTGATAACTGGGGAAGAACTCAACAGTCGAGAGTGAGTCCATTGTTTGAAAAGGTTATAACATAACCGAGGAAGCTGGAAGCAAATCCCAGTTAACGCCAACGGTAAAACCTAGTGCTTGCGCGTGCTCTCAAGAACTTGAGCATCTCCATATTCATCAAGGTTTTACCAATATCCGTGGCAAGGATCCTGGCAACACGACATACCACCATGATGACTAGTGATGGATGATGCAGATACAAAGGAAGATAACACCTTCTCAGATCTTCCCTTAGCGAGGCTAAGGGAACAGAATCTGGACGATCGACCGAGAGACATTTAGCACTCCGCTTCTAATGTTCTCCTTGATGTGCTAGCGTAATCCATTTATAGATATGGTTTGATATCTAGAACATCAAGTAAAGGTCGGACTTCGGAAGCTCAAGAATCCATAAGGATTAACTACGGAGGTAAATCCTACGAAATCCTCATGGGAAGGTGGCCAACTTTCTTCAATCGAGATACTACAATAATAGGTCTTCCGGCTGGATGTGTTGGCCACGACATCCACTTACCGGGTTACAGAGAGACCAATATTATAGCTCTTGGGAAAACGTCCCAACCATCACATCTGCCTGAGATTCAGATCTGGTTGGTGTCAGGATATTCTAGACTCATCGAGTCAAGAAACAAAATGAAAGTCTGCAACACAAACCGACGAGATGACATTGCGAGATTCTCAGGAAATGGACTATGGTAGTAAGCTCCAAAACATGAGCTGGTTCTGCTAAACACACATGAACATGCTGTCCTTGACAATCATGGCCACCTGGTAGTCTTACAACGGAACACTACCGAGTTCAGGAGGGAACCATCAACGAGGATATCGAAGTCCTTGCGTAAGTCTAGCTCCTAAGAAGAAACTTCTTCTCCTTGAACAAACCAATCAGTGGCTTGGTGTGCTAGGAACACATATGGAGTGGAGGTAATTAATCTACCAAACCATAGAATACTTCGCACATATGCATGACTGATTTGGTATGATTCCAAGGGAAACAAAACAAACCTTTCTCAAATTCATGGCGGCAAGTTACACCTAGTGCACGTGAACTTGGAGAAAGTCACTTCTTTCATCCAAGCATAAGCTTCATGAATGGAACACGAAGGCATTGGTTACAAAGTTTTCAACACTAGGTTGATGTTCAACATGAATCATGGGGGAGACAAAATGCTGCTGAATGGGCTTAACAGCAACTCATCGGGATTTCCATATCACTGTACTTCCACCATCATGTGAACACGGTGATAACATTGGTCAGACCAAAGGATGTAATGGTGTATGCTCGAGGAATCAACCACAAGTAAGACAACATTACAAATATCCCTGGTTCTAACTTGATTTGATGATAGCCCATACTCAAATCAAAGATTGGATAAGATGATAGGTCCATTAACTGATCATGATGGTCAACCGATGACAATACCATCTTTCTTCAACACACACACACACACACACAAAAGATATCCCTTAACATGAACTAAGCCAGACAAGCTTTTATCTTCCAACTCTCCAAGTTGTTGTTTAGCTTAACCAACTAGCTCAGGGGTATCCAACATAGATACTTGGAAAAAGGGTGGTTTATAGAAAAGCCAACATGATCACGAACTCAACATAGCGATCAGGGAACAACTTGGTAATACTTCCAAGAAGATATTCAGAAAATCACGAACCACCAATATGTTATTAAGCTCGAGAACAATCTTGGTTTTCAGGGCAAGATGATATGATCAAGGAGCGAGGGATTGTCACAATCCTAACTCATTGGTCGATGAGTGCACCTGGAGATATGGACTAGGTAGCACGATCAATCTTACAATGGTAGCTCAAAAACCAACACGCTAGGAATAAGAATATTGTCCAATTACTACAAAGCAACGAGTTGTTCGGAGTATTGATTCCACACATCACAATTCACTTGTCGGCATTCCGGTTACATCAACACGGAACCGAGGAATGAATAATGATGGCGAGAAGTATCACTGTATTAAGAGTTCATAGGAGGTTGTGCAATTCCTATGATATACCTGACATAAAGAGGGCAATACTTAAGGGTTGAACAGAATCAAAAGCTGGATTGGCACTTTGATCTGCGGAATACAACTGCTTTGACCCAATCCTGGATATGGATGAGGTACTGGAGTTTGTTTCTCCTAGTCATTCCGGAATGGAATGGCTTGACGGATCACATGAATAATAGGCATCGATAACACCTATGCACAACTACTCTTGACCAACAATTGATAGAAGATGGTCGGAATACAAATGAAGAGGGACAACTCAAGGAAACATATATCTTTCTGAGTTGTGGATAAATAGGTTAGTATGTCGAACGAGTTCAACATATTTCTTCCGAATAACCCATGCAGGAAGGTAGGGTTGGCATAGTCACAACATAGAATGGAGAACTCATCAGGAGCACTCTGTCGTGACCTTTTGGTTCAAAAGAACTCCTGCCAAGAATGGTCCATGATAATTGGAAGAAGGATGTACCATGAACCTCGAGGACTATCGCAAAGGTTACTAATATCCTAAAGGAACTAGCAACACTATCAACATGAGATAAGTAGGGTGAATCTCAGGTTCAAGAACCCATGAATAGAATACCTACCACTACATGGCATCACGGGATGCTTTCGAGAATGGTGGCCAGAATCATCACACCGGAACACAAAACATGGCTATATTACTAGGTGACTCCCTAAAACACCTAGGGTCATAATGATAGCTCCAACATATATGTCGAGACAACAGAGTACCTCAACTGACCGATTAGTGTGATTAATCTGGCCCAAATGGGCATCAGGAACAGGAGGAAGGGGTTTGCAAATGCATCAGACTACTTGGAACCTGGAATGACTCGGACAGCATAACGGCTGTAAATGCTCAAAAAGATTTGAGACATTCTGCAAAATGGTGGCATAACCACTCAACATCACAATACCAAGGTTCCGAGACCAAATATGAACACACGGAAGTACTGGCAACTGAACTGCAGCATGAATCCATCAATCCTATAAGTCAACGGGTTAGTAACACGTCATCCTGATAGATAGATGAGAAGGCCTAGTTTCTTAACCCCGTGGAAAAGAAGAGGTTGACTCAGATCAGAAGTGCATAAGGTAAAGGAGTAAAAATAGCCTTACATTCCCTTCCACAATCAATTCCCTTACATAACTAAAGCATTTCTAGACTCGACTTCGACCAGTTTGGCTTGGTAATCCTACAAGCAGTCAGGCTCGGATACCAAAGCTGTCAGGACCCCGATTCCAAGTCACATCGATCTAGCCGGTAACACCTCATATCACTTTGCGGCCTCACGCACGGTATTCCCACGGGTGTCGCCTTACCATGGCCCGGGACCGTTTGCGCCTTTTGTCTCACGTATATGATAGTGTCGCTAGCATCCATATGATAGAGAACCCGGGCCGACATGGCTAGTCATGAACCCAAAGCGGCACTAACCTATGGGGACAGGCATACATGAATCACATCGAGCATGTCGGTCAGTAGCGTGTGAATCCGGGCTGTAGCACTGGGCTAACAGGACTCTGGGAACCCGGGCTGTAGCAGGCTAGGCAGGACTCCGGATGTCACCGCGTGACATTTCCCCGAAGGGACAGACACAGGAACAAAGTGAAACACATGCCGGCCAGTCAACTGTCCTGAGCAGTAGTGCTGGGCTAGCAGGACTCCGGTGAACCGGGCTGTAGCGGACTACTATGGCTCATGGAAGCACTAGACTACATTTCCCCATAAGAGAGGCTGCCAAGGATAAACAACTAGATTGTCGGATCCCACACATACCAAGCATTTCAATCATACACACAATATGCTCGATATGTGTAAATACAACATGGCATCACAACATAACTCTACAACTCAAGTATTTATTCATTAGGCTCCGAGGAGCAAGATATGACAAGCATGGGTCTCATGACCCAACAATCATAGCATACAATGCAAAGCACATGCGGAAGCTTAACATGTCTGAGTACAGACATGTACAAATGAAAAAGGCTAAGAAGCCTGACTATCTACCAGATCCTGCCGAGGGCACAAGATCGTAGCTGAGGTATCAAGCTAAACGTCGAAGTCCACACGGAACCGAGGAATGAATAATGATGGCGAGAAGTATCACTGTATTAAGAGTTCATAGGAGGTTGTGCAATTCCTATGATATACCTGACATAAAGAGGGCAATACTTAAGGGTTGAATAGAATCAAAAGCTGGATTGGCACTTTGATCTGCGGAATACAACTGCTTTGACCCAATCCTGGATATGGATGAGGTACTGGAGTTTGTTTCTCCTAGTCATTCTGGAATGGAATGGCTTGACGGATCACATGAATAATAGGCATCGATAACACCAATGCACAACTACTCTTGACCAACAATTGATAGAAGATGGTCGGAATACAAATGAAGAGGGACAACTCAAGGAAACATATATCTTTCTGAGTTGTGGATAAATAGGTTAGTATGTCAAACGAGTTCAACATATTTCTTCCGAATAACCCATGCAGGAAGGTAGGGTTGGCATAGTCACAACATAGAATGGAGAACTCATCAGGAGCACTCTGTCGTGACCTTTTGGTTCAAAAGAACTCCTGCCAAGAATGGTCCATGATAATTGGAAGAAGGATGTACCATGAACCTCGAGGACTATCGCAAAGGTTACTAATATCCTAAAGGAACTAGCAACACTATCAACATGAGATAAGTAGGGTGAATCTCAGGTTCAAGAACCCATGAATAGAATACCTACCACTACATGGCATCATGGGATGCTTTCGAGAATGGTGGCCAGAATCATCACACCGGAACACAAAACATGGCTATATTACTAGGTGACTCCCTAAAACACCTAGGGTCATAATGATAGCTCCAACATATATGTCGAGACAACAGAGTACCTCAACTGACCGATTAGTGTGATTAATCTGGCCCAAATGGGCATCAGGAACAGGAGGAAGGGGTTTGCAAATGCATCAGACTACTTGGAAACCTGGAATGACTCGGACAGCATAACGGCTGTAAATGCTCAAAAAGATTTGAGACATCCTGCAAAATGGTGGCATAACCACTCAACATCACAATACCAAGGTTCCGAGACCAAATATGAACACACGGAAGTACTGGCAACTGAACTGCGGCATGAATCCATCAATCCTATAAGTCAACGGGTTAGTAACACGTCATCCTGATAGATAGATGAGAAGGCCTAGTTTCTTAACCCCGTGGAAAAGAAGAGGTTGACTCAGATCAGAAGTGCATAAGGTAAAGGAGTAAAAATAGCCTTACATTCCCTTCCACAATCAATTCCCTTACATAACTAAAGCATTTCTAGACTCGACTTCGACCAGTTTGGCTTGGTAATCCTACAGGCAGTCAGGCTCGGATACCAAAGCTGTCAGGACCCCGATTCCAAGTCACATCGATCTAGCCAGTAACACCTCATATCACTTTGCGGCCTCACGCACGGTATTCCCACGGGTGTCGCCTTACCATGGCCCGGGACCGTTTGCGCCTTTTGGCTCACGTATATGATAGTGTCGCTAGCATCCATATGATAAAGAACCCGGGCCGACATGGCTAGTCATGAACCCAAAGCGGCACTAACCTATGGGGACAGGCATACATGAATCACATCGAGCATGTCAGTCAGTAGCGTGTGAATCCGGGCTGTAGCACTGGGCTAACAGGACTCTGGGAACCCGGGCTGTAGCAGGCTAGGCAGGACTCCGGATGTCACCGCGTGACATTTCCCCGAAGGGACAGACACAGGAACAAAGTGAAACACATGCCGGCCAGTCAACTGTCCTGAGCAGTAGTGATGGGCTAGCAGGACTCCGGTGAACCGGGCTGTAGCGGACTACTATGGCTCATGGAAGCACTAGACTACATTTCCCCATAAGAGAGGCTGCCAAGGATAAACAACTAGATTGTCGGATCCCACACATACCAAGCATTTCAATCATACACACAATATGCTCGATATGTGTAAATACAACATGGCATCACAACATAACTCTACAACTCAAGTATTTATTCATTAGGCTCCGAGGAGCGAGATATGACAAGCATGGGTCTCATGACCCAACAATCATAGCATACAATGCAAAGCACATGCGGAAGCTTAACATGTCTGAGTACAGACATGTACAAATGAAAAAGGCTAACAAGCCTGACTATCTACCAGATCCTGCCGAGGGCACAAGATCGTAGCTGAGGCATCAAGCTAAACGTCGAAGTCCACACGGAACTACTAGCGAGACTGACATCTCTCTGCAAAACATAAAATAGGCAAACGTGAGTACAAATGTGCCCATCAAGACTTACATCAGAACTATCTACATATGCATCGGTATCAATAAGGGGGTGGTGGAGTTTAACTACAGCAAGCCAGCTTTGACTCAGTGGCTAACCTGAACTACGACTGCAAGTAACTCGTTTGAGGTGGCACACATAAGTCCACAAATTCACCATATAAATACACCACTATGGATCCGCTCCCGTCTCCCTGCGAGAACGCCATCCATAGCACTCACGCTTATCTTGCGAGTTTTAGAGTATCCACTTTCACTTGTCAATGAACTATGCAAGGGGTCCAAGTTTCCATATCCGAGGAATCCGGCTATTCGAATAGATAATGATAACCCTGCAGGGGTGTACTTCTTCACACACGCTCCCACCACTTACCACCATATACACGTCATGTATCTCGGCAACCTTCAAGCGGAAGCCTGGCGAGGGTGTCGGCCACAGCCTACCTAAACAATTAAGTCTCTAGTCCAGGTTTATCGCCTATCCAGGTTCCATCCGCAGGGAGTCCGGCCGAGGTTTCCACATACGGCCCCGAACAATGTGAACAGGGTTCCCGAGACACCAAACGAGCGCCCGGTACACCGTGCCACGGTGTATCTACCGCAACATAGCCCACCCCTAGGGTCAGTGCTACGCACGGCCGCCAACACATAACCTACAAACACCAGAAACTAGTTGCAACTCCTGGACAGGGTACTAGGGTGATCAAGAAGCGGAGAGGGTCAATTAAGGATCCCAATGAGTGGTAGTAGCTGTTCATGGATCACAGACACAGAACTCAGTTCCTGAGGACGATTTCAATGAGACAACCCACCATGTACTCCTACATGGCCTCTCATCGCTACCTTTACCAAATCGTGTTCACACACTTAGCTCTCAATGGTAGGACATATTCATCACCATTCCAATTCATTTCTAATGAATCAGACCTGACACAACTCTAAGCAATAGCAGGCATGACAAACAAGCATGAACGAGTAGGCACATCAGGGCTCAAACAACTCCTACTCATGCTAGTGGGTTTCATCTATTTACTGTGGCAATGACAGGTCATGCAGAGGAAAGGGGTTCAACTACCGCAACATGTAACAGTTGAATCGTTGTTGTCCTAATGCAGTAAAAGAGAGCAGGAGTGAGAGAGTGGGATTGTATCGGAATGAACAAGGTTTTTTTTGCTTGCCTGTCACTTCTGAAGATAACATTGAGTCTTCATCAGTGCCAACGATCACAGCGTCGGAGCAGCGTCTACCGAGAGGGGACATTTACCGGCAAACAAGGAAGAACACAATCAATGCGATGCAACAATATGATGCATGATCATGACATGGCAATATGCTATTGATTGAGCTAATGCAACTAGCAACAAGTTAAATGGAGTTGGTTTGAACACTAGGTTCAAATTCAAATTCAAACTATGAATTCAAATAGTGCATTATCATGTTTTGGACTAGACAGTGAGGTTAAGTTGTTCAAACATGCATGAAAATGCCATATTCAGATTCCTTGGATTTTTCTGATCATTTTTCATATATAATTTATTTCATTTGGTGTTACGGTTGAATTTCTATGAATTTTAGAAGTTTATACTAATTTCTGGAATTTTGTGAATTATTTTTAATCCAGAAAATGATTAACTGCGTAAGCATGACGTCAGCGGGTCAACAGGGTCACCCAGAGTCAAACCTAACGGATGGGACCCACTAGTCAGTCTCACAGAACTGGCTAGTGTGGCTGACATGTGGGCCTGGTCAACGGCCACGTCAGCTGGGTCAATGATGACGCGTGGGGCCACTGGATTAATCTAAAATAAACAGGGAATAAACCCAGGGTTAATTTGGGCGCTGGGCCCATATGTCAGTGAGAGAGGGGGTTAATTAGCGGGGTAATTAGTCCCTAACGACAGTGCCATGTCAGCACGCCGGAGTTGAATGTCGGCGAGCACGCGAACGCGTCGGCGATGCTCGGGAACGCGCTACGGGCGGTGGTTGGACGTGCTGCGGGCACCGCGAGGAAGCCCTCGGTCGCCCGCATCCAGGGGTGCTCACAGGGAGGCCGGGGTCGACGGCGGCGACCACTTGGGCGGCGGCTGGAGTTCGGGTGGTGGTGGGTTTGGCGCTACGGCTTGCGTTCGAGAAAAGTAGCAGGCTAGAGAGGCACTAGGCGTTGCTACGAGTGCAACGGCACACACACAAGACCAATTGGTCACCGGAGCCACGTCGGCGACGAGGCCAGGCGGCAGCACGATTCGGTCGGCAAGGGGGCGACGGCTACGGGGCATAATCGAGCTCGGGAGGAGGGGGTTAGACGTAGGAGCTCACAGCACTTCGGACGGATGGCTCGAGGGGCTCGGGGAAGGCCTGCAGACGACGGAGCAGCGATGGCGTTCGTCGGAGCCCGAGGAGGAATATGAAGCCGATGCTGGCGATGCAGCGTGTACGGGCTCGAGCGCGTTAGCTTGGAGACGTCGGGCGTTGCAGTGAAGCTTCTGGATGCGTCGAGGGGGCGAGGGGATGGCAGTGGGCGCAGCAACGACGAGCGGTGGCGGCTGCGCTCGGGTGGGTGCGCGCGAGAGGGACAGGGGAGGGGATGAGCATGGGAGGAGGAGTGATAGGGCCTGGGGGTGCGTGGCCGTCTCCGTGGTGCTGGGAGAGAGCCTCAGGGGCGTGAGGTAGGCAGGGAGGAGGTGGCGGCCTCAGCGCGCGCCGTGCCCGCCTTCGCCTCTGCCTACTGGCAGAGGTTGAAGACGACTGGCACTAGCCAGTTGGGCTGGGCCGGCTGGATGAGCTGGGCCACTACAGTAACAGGCCAGGTGGGCTTTGCCAGGTAGGTTCCTTTCTTTCTAATTTTGTTTCTCTTTTCTATTTATGTTATTTTCTTTTGATTTAGTTTATAACCCAAATCATTTTAATAAATCCTGAAAATAATTGTGGGCATTAAATGAATTATTACAGAGGCCCTTAACTACTTTCAGAATTATTGTAGCATTTTAAAAATATTAATAGTATTTAAATGCCCCAATTCAAATACAATATGGGTTATTCAAAAATCCAGAATGGCCTAAAAATATGTGCATCATTTTTGGCAGAGGTTTTCAGCTTTATCAAAAATAATGAACTTTTCTAAAGGGCATTCTGGGTTCATTGAAAATATTTTTATTTTGATCCTAATTGCATTTCATTTAGTGCTAGGGCTTGTCATCCCCATTTCAAATTTCAAACAAATATAGACATGAAGCATGGATGCTTATGATACTAATTGCAATCAAATTCTAGGGCTGTGACACTTCTCCTCCTCCAGGCTCCTGGTCAAGGTCTCCTCCCGAGCCGTGCTCTCCGACAACATCTTCTCGAGATTCTCCAGCTTCAGCTTGAGATCTCTGATGGAGTTTTGCACTTCGGAGAGCTCCCCAGCCCTGCTGATGACCGCTCCTTGCGCCTCTACCAAGGCATTGTTGAGCGTGCTCTTCTCGTTGGACAGCTTGAGGGCCTGCTCCTTCAGCTCGTCCCTCTCTACCTCCAACTTCTTCACCTTGCCGGCATGGGCCAGAGCTTGGGCATCGAGTGCCTCTTTGTGCCTCTGCTCCAGCTTGTGAGTCCGTCGCACGACAAGGGCCTCGAGCTCCTCATCCTTGCCGCAGAGCGTTGCGGCAAGCTTTGCCTCACGCATGGAGAGGTCCTCTTCCTAGGAATCCAATGCGGCTTGATGCTGGTTCCGGGAGGCCTCGGCCGTGGCAGCCAAGTTCGCCGCCTTTTCCTAGGCCTTCTCGATGTCAGCCATCTTCATGGTGAGCTCTACATCACGCTTGGCCAATTCCTCGTAAAAGGCCCTCTGCCCCTCGCGAGTCTGGTGAAACCAGGTCTGCGTCTCAGCAACGCGCGCCTTGAAGTCCACCTTCGCATTGTCCACCATTGCCATCCTGGACTTGACCTTGTCCAGGCGAGCACGGTAGAGCGCTTGGAGCTTCCGGAAATTGGCCCCCATGGCACGAAAAAGCTGCTCTTCTAGAGAACCATCACCGCCAACGCCCGGCTCATCGACAACCTCGAGCCCGGTGGCGGCAAGCACCTCGCCGTCAAAGACTTCCCCTTCGGCGGGCGCTCGGGAACTTAACGCCCCTGGAAGATGGACGAAAAGATCGCCGCCCACCTTCAGGTATCTGCCGGGGCCCGAGGTTGAGGAGGAAGGAGGCTGATCATCAACCACCTCTTCCTCGGTGGTGGCCTTGCCGGCTTCCCCAGCGGGCCCACCGCTGGCGCCCTCAGCGGAAGCCTCGCCGGTCGCCTTGGCGGCCCCCGCAGCGGTGTCCTCGGCAGCATCCTTGGCGGCCTCATCAGCGGCGGCCTCGTCAGCATCTCTGGCGGCCCCCTCGGCGGCAATCCTGTCGGCCTCCGCCGTGGCCTCCTCAGCAATATTCCCAACAACAGTATCCACGTCCTCCATACCTATTGAAGGAGGGCCTGGGTAGTAATGGGAGCATTGAAGCCAAGAAAAAGAATAAGGAAAAAACAGAGACGGAGGACAGGTGACTCACCAGTGCCAGGCTGTGAAGCAGAAGTCCCCTCCCTGCGCATCTGGCGTCGTGGCAGAGTCACCAGCGCCCAAGTTCCCTCTTCCTCCATGGGTGTGGGCTCCGTTCTTGATGCCCTTGCAGGGGACGCCCCTCGCGGCAGCGTAGTCGATGGGGGTGGTGTGTTGGGGGTAGCCCTCTGCGGCTCCTCCTGCTGCCGCTCCCCTGCTGCAAACCCGAGAAGGTCAACACCATAGCATCGAATGCCTACCACATGTCGAATAAGAGGAGGGTGACGAACTTACGCTGGGGACTGTGCCGGGGGCTGCTGTCTGAGCTGCTCAACACCACTAGTGGCGTCTTTGAAGCCCCAGCCGGGGGCTGACTGCTCGCTGAGGCCTTCGCCCTCTTCACCCTCTGGGCCAACGTCTCTGCATCCCTGCAAAAGCAAAAACGGATCAAGATGCGTGACTTAATTCAGAGGAATGGAAATGGCAGTAAGGAACGGAGTACTTACTCGTCATCCATCTCCTCCTCTTCCACCACTCCCCTTTTCCTCTTTGGGCTGAGGGGGCCAAGAGCAAAAGGGAGCTCCGCGTCAACATCCGAGTCGACATCTGCCGGAGGAGGCGAAGAAGGCGGGGTTTGTGCGCGCCCAGATGGGGAAGGGGCAGTTGTCTTCTTCTTCTCAGCGGCCTTCGTCAGCCTCTTCGCTGCCGTGGCCCTCGTATGACGCCCGGACCCCTCCAGGGTCAATTGAGGTCGCGCAGCCCTGCCGGGCTGGACCGGCTCGCCAGAGCCAGCCCGCCGCAGGACTCGCCCTCTTCCCCTGGCTGGCATCGAGCCCGCCGCATCATCCTCCTCCCCCGACGACTCGTCGGCCGCATCTTCGACAAGCGGAGCTCCCGTGTCGGTGCTGCTAACCTCCCCGGAGGCCACCGCCCACCGGGTGAGCTCCTCTTCCTCTGCAGTCGTTGCGGCCTTGTCCTCCACACCCCCGGCGCTGCCGGCCTCCATGGCAAGCTGTGCCTCCCTCTCCCTAGTGGCGATGTAGTCCAGCTCTGCCTGGGTGGTGTCCATGACAAGCCACCGCTTGATGTCAGCATTGACATACACCTCGATTAGGGTGTCAAAGAATTGTTGCACATCAGCATCCTTTGGCTCCTTCCAACTCGGGACTGGGCCGTGCGCGTTACAGTCTGGCATCATAGCGATGATCTCGGACCGACGTGAATTATTGCACAACAGGACCACCCCCGCTGGCAACTTGAAAAACGGCCCCTTGATGGCCTTGCCAACCTTTGCGGCAGCCCTCGCGGCCTTGACGGTCCGTTCGACCTCGCCGTCGTGACCCACATCAAGCTGAAAAAGCCGCTGGCAGAAGTGGGCATGCGCCATCACCGTGAAATTGTGGTCGAGGCCGGGGCGGAGTCGCATAATGTCAGCCGGATTCGTAAAAAGACAGGATGGCCTCCCCTTGTTGTGCAACGGGGCGATCCGGCGACGAATGAAGTCCGCCCCGATCATCTCAAGGGTGAGTCCAGCCCGGGTGAGCTAGAGAATCCTGGTGGTGGCAATAGTGAGCCTCCCGTCGGCGACGTCAACATCACTCCAATCGCTGCCACGGACCGGCGGCACTCGGCGGACCTTGCAGAATTCCGGCGGTTCTTCATCTTCAATCCAGCACCACCATCCACGCCATTCCTCCCACCTCTCCTTCACGGCACCGTCCGGGTACGCCCCCTTGGCTCTTGGGATCCAGGTGACGCAACCAGAGACGGCACCTCCCGGTTGGATCCGAGGGGAGAAATAATGGCGGAAGAGTGTCGTGTTGGGCTGCACCCCGGCAAAGCCTTCGCAAAGATGCGCGAAGGAATCCATGCACACCACCGCGTTCGGAGTAAAATCCAAGAGGCGAAAGCCGAAGGTGTGCATGATGTCGCAGAAAAAATCGGAAAAAGGGGGACATAACCCGCAAGAAAGATAATCAACGAAAAAGGGATACCGATTTGGGGCAGGATCGGCGCAAGCGGCAGGAATGACGCGCGTCACCGGATGTCCCGAATTCTCTCCCCCCGTCTTCACTCCCCATAGAGGCCTGAAGGAGGCCCGGAGCTCACGAACATCAACCGTCGAGGGGAAGAAGAAGGCGGATTTCGTCCGGTCCCCCAATAGCGCACTCTCCGGCGGCTCCACAGTCCCAGCGCCCTTAGCCACCCCCTTGCCCGTGGCGGATTTGGGCGCCATGGTGGCTAAGAAAGTTAGAGGACTGAGGAAGGGGGATGGCGAAGCAACGACGGCGGGCGACGGCGGAAGCTTAGGAGGGAAGGAAGAGAGGAAACGACGGCTCTGAGATTGGAGAAGGCACGAGGAAAGAGGAGAAAGTGAGCAGCGCGCCCACGGTTGTTCCTTCCTATGGGGGAAAACACGGGCCGCCTCCTTTCACATTAACTGTGATGTGACGCATGCCCGCGGGAACCAACCCCACGCATGCCGCCCACGTCACGCACGCCTCCCCACGCCGCGCCACGCGTGGGCATCATGGGAAGCGCGGCGTGCAAAGAATCTTACCGCGGTAAAAACCGCCCCGCCTGCCCGCGCACCGTTTTTGGGCCTAGCCCAACAACGCTTTGCGCTTATGTGTGGCCCGGGCCCGGGGGCTCCTGTCGGTGTACAAAAAGAGGGGTACACTTTTTGTACCCCTATAACTGTGCACGGGCAGTCTGAGCCACGGATACCACCACACCAAGCAAGGCAAGGGAGGTGAACCAGAGTAAGACCAAAGCTCAAGAGAACTAGAACGATGCCAAGGCCAAGACCACGAAGAGCAAAGGGGACGAAGCGGACTCCTCCGGCAAGATCCTTGTCGGGAGACAGTTCTAGCAGCCCCGGCAAGACCCTTGCCGCGGCAACTCATCCTGCGCCTATGGAGCAAATCACCCTTGAGTCCACTGCCCCCAAAGGGCAAGGATTCGGGAGACATCCCCGTGGCGGCATGCAGATCTTTGTGAAGACATTCTAGATCAGATACACACTAAGGAGACGACAACCCTTGGCGGGATCCCAGCCGAGGAAGACCACAAGGCCCCCGGCAAGCGCCTTGCCGGGGATGACAGAAAGCGCCTCGGCAAGACCCTTGCCGGGGCCCCGGCAAGGCCCTTGCCGAGGACACCCGCAGGGCCACCATTAGGCCCACGCCAACTAAACTTCCACCACCGCATGCATACAGCTGCCGACCCAACCAGCTAGGCAGGCACCCGCATGGCGGCATGCAGATCTTTGTGAAGACCCACCACTGCGCCACCTCAGCTGCCTGCCTACCTACATGGCATCGCAGGCGTCGCTGGCCAGGGCGCGTGTCGACCCAAGAAGGAGCGGCGACGGACGAGACAGGTTTCTCCCCCGTCCCCGATAAAGCAAGGACACCTAAGCAAGACGCATTAAATGCACCTTGTCATGTGATGCGAAGGATAACCTCGCAGCACTGTACCCTTTCCACCTCCTGTGTGCCACTGTGGCAACCCCTTTTTTCTATAAAAGGAGGCCCGAGGCGACCAGAGGAAGGATTCGGCTTTTTGGAGCTCCTCACACCCCATAGCTAGCTCAAGAACACAGATATACAATCCACCAAAGTAGGAGTAGGGTTTTATGCATCCTCGCGGCCCGAACCTGGTTAAAGGAACCGTGAGCTATCTGTTTGATCCGCTCTTCTCACGACCCCGCGCCCCGCTAACCATAGTAGGGTTACTTGTGATCCCATAGGTGTCGTTCCCACCGACATTTTGGGACTAACATATTGATCCAGTGCCCAGTGCCAGTTCCTGTTTGTTGCATGTTTTTTGTTTCGCAGAATATCCATATCAAACGGAGTCCAAACGGGATAAAAACTGAAGGAGATTTTTTTGGAATATATATGATTTTTGGGAAGAAAAATCCACGCGAGACGGTGCCCGAGGTGGCCACGAGGCAGGGGGCGCGCCCCTGACCCTCGTGGGCCACCCATAAGGTTGTTGATGCCCTTCTTCCGCCGCAAGAAAGCTAATATCCGGATAGAGATCGTGTCAAAATTTCAGCCCAATCGGACTTAAGGATCTCCGGGAATGTAAGAAACGGTGAAAGGGAAGAATCTGAGAACGCTGAAACAGAGAGAGACAGAGAGACATGTCCAATCTCGGAGGGGCTCTCGCCCCTCCTGTGCCATGGAGGCCATGGACCAGAGTGGAAACCCTTCTCCCATCTAGGGAGGAGGTCAAGGCAGAAGAATAAGGAGGGGGGGCTCTCTCCCCCTCGGTTCCGGTGGCACCGGAGTGCCACCGGGGGCCATCATCATCACCGCGATCTACACCAACAACTCCGCCATCTTCACCAACATCTCCATCACCTTCCCCCCTCTATCTACAACGGTCCACTCTCCCACAACCCACTGTACCCTCTACTTGAACATGGTGCTTTATGCTTCATATTATTATCCAATGATGTGTTGCCATCCTATGATGTCTAAGTAGATTTTCGTTGTCCTATCGGTGGTTGATGAATTGCTATGATTGATTTAATTTGCTTGTAGTTATGTTGCTGTCCTTTGGTGCCCATCATATGATTGCGTGCGCGGATCACACCCTAGGGTTAGTTTTATGTTGATAGGACTATGTATTGGAGGGCAAGTGTGACAGAAGCTTCAACCTAGCAAAGAAATTGATGCATACGGGATTGAAGGGGGACCAATATACCTTAATGCTATGATTGGTTTTTACCTTAATGAACATTAGTAGTTGCGGATGCTTGCTAATAGTTCCAATCATAAGTGCATAGAATTCCAAGTCAGGGATGACATGCTAGCAGTGGCCTCTCCCACATAATACTTGCTATCGGTCTAGTAAAGTAGTCAATTGCTTAGGGGAAATTTCGCAACTCCTACCACCACTTTTCCACACTTGCTATATTTACTTTATTGTTTATTTATCTAAACAGCCCCTGCTTTTTTATTTACGTGCTCTTTATTATCTTGCAAGCCTATCCAACAACACCTACAAAGTACTTCTAGTTTCATACTTGTTCTAGGTAAAGCGAACGTCAAGCGTGCGTAGAGTTGTATCAGTGGTCGATAGAACTTGAGGGAATATTTGTTCTACCTTTAGCTCCTTGTTGGATTCGACACTCTTACTTATTGAAAATTGTTGCGATCCCCTATACTTGTGGGTTATCAAGGCTGATGGCAGCCACGACCATGATCGGTCGGCCGCTGGTGGTGGACGAGCTGTCCTTGATCCGCTCGGGTCCAGTGCGCATGCGCTTTGCATGTCGGGCTCCGGCCAAGCTGTGTGGATCTGTGCAGATCTAGTTCAACGGGGCGGGGTACAACATCAAGCTCGAGCCATTGACCTTCCTCGCCCGACGGCCCCTGCTCTCCCTCCTCCCCCTCCTCCCCCCAGCGATGGGGGCCCGGGTGACCAAGACAAAGACAAGTTCAAGGACAAGGATCAAGAGCCCGACACAAGCATGCAGGAGGATGACTCCATCGACACGGTGGCTTCGGACAAGCTTAGGATCTCCGTGCCTGGCCCTGCTACGCCGACGGAAGGGACGGAGGCGCCTCGGGTTTCTGTGGGGATGGGATCTGCGGGGATGGCGCTCTCGGTGCCCAACCAATACGGGCCCAACCTGGGCTCGGTGTCTTCACCCCCATGGGTGCGGCCCCTGCGGTGACTATGGGTGCGGGTGGTAGTCGCTCCTCGCTCACGCTCTCTCCTAGCCCCTCGCGTCTTCTTCTGAGCGGGTCTCCTGCTTCTGGCGGTCGTGGTGCCACCCTAAGCGGCTTAGTGAAGATGATGAAGAAGACGGCGGCGCGCAAGGTCAGCAAGGAGGCGGTTCACGCGATGGAGTCGCTCGGTGCGCCTCCAACTCCGTGGCAGTCCGTCATGGCGCTGGCGGCCCCGACTGCTCCCCCCTCCGTCGACCCGCTGCTGCAAGAGGCCTCCAAGACAGCGCTGATCTCCAAGGCCAAGCGTACCAAGACGGTGCCGGCAACACCGGTGCGTACGAGCTCGCACTCCAAGGGGGCCAAGGGCAACATGCCATCCCTGCAGCGGGCGCAACTTCTCCAAGCACAGAGGAACATGGAGATCTCAGGTAATCCACCTCCCCATTTTACTGTTTTAGACTCCTTTTCGGATGATCATCTGTTAGAGGTTTTGGATGCGAGTGGCGTGGATCCCTCCTGTGTGGGTGGGGCTCGCGAGCTGATTTCGCTCGTGCGTGCCAAGGAGACGGCAGAGGCAGCGCTTGCAGCTGCGGCTGCAGCGCGTGCTGAATAGAGGACCGGGGGCCTCGAGGGAGGGGTTGTCGCTGCTCTTTCTGTGCCCGATGAGGGGGGTCAAGCAATGGGGGTTGCCACCTCTCCCTCGCCTTGCAGGGGCAAGGTGAGGCGCATGGAAAAAGCAGTCACCTCGAGGGGTGTTTGGCTGCGTAACCGTGTCATTTAGATGCGAGCCTTATTTTGGAACATTCGTGGTTTCGGCCATGCGGGGCGGAGTACCCATTGTCGTGGATATAAGACTGACAGTAGAATAGGGGGTAAGTATGAGCAGGCAAGATCCTAGCTGCGGAGTATTTGTACACACGAGTTTTATGAGTTCAGGCCCTTCTCGGAGGAAGTAACAGCCCTATGTCTCGGTGCCCTGAGGCGGTCGACTGGATTATATGTGTGTGTATGAGTTTACAAAAGTGCGAACCCTTGTCCCAGAGGAGGGGGGTGGCTTATATAGAGTCCGCCAGGACCCCAGCTCCCCTCCGTTACACAAGATTCAATGTTCATAAAGGAAAGGCGTTACTAGTAACGTCTACAGTAAAGCGTCATAAATGCTCATAATGCTATGGTTCAAGTCCTGACCGTTGCAGAGTGGGTGGTTCCTCATCTTCTGGTGGTCGAGTGTCTTCAAGGTGGTCGAGTGAGTGCATCTCCACGGTCGAGTGGTTGATGGTTTCTCTTCGACTGTTTCTGATTCTTTGTAGAGATGTCCTTGGGGAGGCTAAGTTGGACAGGTCCATGACCCTACCCTAGCTACATAGCTTCATCATTAGCCCCCGAATGGATCAGGGTTTGAGTGAGGAAGGGGTTGAGAACACTTCTGACCCACTCTTTGTGCTATGAATATGCCTTGTCTGGAACAATGAGTTGAGGTGACGGTGTCGACTCCTTTCTCAATCGCCTTGGTCCATTCTTGGTTGTTGTCGAGTGAACTTTCATGATAAAATTCCGAATGATGATGTAGAGGGTGTTTGTCTTCAGTCTAACAGGTTGTTCTGCTCTCCGCGGATCTCGCGGGATTCGAATTTTGGGAAGTGCGCCAGATGGGCGGAACCGAAGTTACCGGGACGGATTGGGCAAGTCTCCTCGATCCCCGCGCCACCTTTTTCGCCACGTACTGCGTGTGCGACTGTTGCGGGATTTGTTTAGATCGCTTGGGTCCACCAGTCAGCCACTCGGTCAAAGGCCTTATAAAAGGTCTTGGGCCAGGCCTCTGCTCCGCGTGCTCCCATTCTCTCTTCTCTTTCCCCCGATCTCTCCGCAACTCTCGCTTCCGCTTCGTCGCCGGACCTCTGTTCGAGCTTGACCCGTCACCATGGGGAAGGAGAAGACGGCGGCGCTGGAACGCGCAAGGAAGGCGACCGGGAAGGCGAAGGGTAAGCGGACCAGCCGGGGCGGATCCTCGTCGAGGTCCAGCCTGCCGGCAGGCTGGATCCAGGGCGACTGGATCCGCTCAGCAATCACGCAAGATGACCTCGATGACCTGGTGGAGGCGGGATTGATCCCTCACAAGTCGGCTCGGCTCCCGGGGGACGAAACCGAACCGCAGCCTAGAGAGGGTGAGTGTGTCCTCCTCGCAACCCATGTAGATCGGGGATTCTCGCTGCCTCCCCACCCTTTCTTCCGGGGTTTTCTGAACTTCTTTGGGGCTCAGCTCCACCATTTCACTCCGAACACCATAGTCTATCTGGCCGCTTTTGTGTCCATGTGCGAAAACTTCTTGGGCTGTCGACCGCACTGGGGGCTTTTCAAACACATCTTCACTTGCCATTCCCAGTCGGTCAAAAAGGCCAAGTCGAGTGACGAGAGGACGTGGGTGATCCAGATGTGCGGTGGTCTGGGGATGCAGATGAGGAGCAAGAGTACTTTCCCAGCCATGATCCTTCCTGACTCGGTCCGGGGCTGGCAGTCGACTTGGTTGTACTGCAAGGATCAGCCAACCCCTGGCCAGTCGACTGGACTTCCTCCTTTTTCCTTGGCTCGAGTGGAGAAGCCTGCTCCCCTGAAGGTAGTTCCAGAAGAGAAGGCGCAGGTCAAAGAGCTGGTTGAATGAGTCATCCATCTTGCCCGCGACGGAGTGACCGGGATGGATCTGCTGGAGGTCTTTCTCGGTCGATGCATCCAACCTCTTCAGGCGCGCGATCATCCGGTGTGGATGTACTCTGGGCTCGAGGATACCACTCGGATCCACCCAGAGGAGGTTAGCAAGGATATCTTGGAGAACTGGTTGAGGGGAATCACTGACAACAAGAACAACCCTCGAGGATCTAGGAGGGTGATTCCATTCGACAACTTGCACCAGCCAAAGCAGGTATATTTCTGTTTTATCACGTATCTTTCCGATTCACCATGTGATGTCCTGTTTGTGGTCAACTAAATGTCCTTTGATTGTTATCCTTTCAGGCCCTCATTGAAATGTACTCGATGCCCAACGGAGTGCAGGACCCAGGCGCTGAAGAAGAGGGGAGCGGGGGCGAGAGCGGCGAGGAGCATTCGGAAGCCGAGGAGGACGAGGAGAGCGATGAATCGACTGATGAGGAAGAAGTCAACTCGCCTCCTCGCAGGGAGAGCAGGTCCAAGCACACTCATGACCTGGCAAGCGCTCCGGACTTGGTGGCTGCGCCAATCGGGCAGTCCTCGAAGCGCCCCAGGACGTCTTCCCCGACGCCGACTGAGAAGGCTCCAAAGCAATCTAAGGTCACGCCGCCCCCAGCGCCGAAAGTGCCAAAAGCCATCTCCTCCAAACCACCAAAAGCTTTCCCAGGATCAAAGTGACTGTTCCCATTATCTTCGGGTAACCATCTGACTTGTCCTTTATGTGGATTTGATCAACTGAGTGTAACCGATTGAATGCTAGCTTTTGCAGTGCTGCTACGTCAGGGACCTCTTCATACCAGTACCGGGACGAGGAAATGGAGGATGCGGTAACCTCCAACCCAGGTATAAACTCTTGCGATTTCGATTCTTGATCCTTTTAGGGTCGAGTGGTTCACTTGGGGTTGAATGTTCTGTCTTGCAGCTCCACCCAACATCATTGATCTTCCGGATGACGATGAAGATGTGGCTCCTAAGCCTAGGAAGAGCAAGAAGGTAACAGCTGGCAGGGTGACTCGGCAAGAACCAACTGCAACGCCTCCCGTCCGTCAAGCTGAAGACGCGGGCAAGACCACTGTGACGTTCGATGCACCCTTGCCGAGTGGGCATCCCACGCGGTCGACCGCGCCTGTGGTTCCTTCAACTATCCAACTCCACACCATGGAGCTTCAAGCAGCCGCACCTGGGTCGTCTGCACACTTTTTCACCAGCTACCCCGTCCCAGACAACAAGTCGGAAGCGGCTGCAGAAGCCATCCGACAGGCTGCTACAATGATGGAGTGGGTGAAGATAATGCATGAGAGCAGTCAGGCTGCCTACGATGCTAGTGCTGCCCTTCGGGCCAATGTCCAGGTGAGTAGACTTTCCGACTGTTTTTGTTCTCGAAAAATCTTCTTCTGCACAATCTCCTGTTGTTCGCGTCGAATTAGAGCACCCACTGGATGTCGCTGTCGTTTTTGGTAGTTTCGCTCTTCCACTCGGTCTGGGCGAGTGGGACCAGAACTGGTGGGGGCACACTAAGTGCACCCACTGGGTGTAGTCCCCAAGACCGCGGTCGACTGCTGGCAGTCGACTGTGGTCTGAGTTCTTCTTTCTTGACGGCGCAATTGCTCTTTCTCTCTCTTTTTTAACTCCTTGCACTCGACTCCGGCGGGCCGGTCGAGAGTGGGATCAGAACCGGTGGGGGCACGCCAAGTGCACCCACTAGGTGTATTCCCCGAGACCGCGGTCGACTGCTGGCAGTCGACTGGGGTCTGAACAGCTTGTTGCCCACTTCTTTAGGTTTTATTCACTCGGAAATGAACTGCCTTCGAACCTATCGATTGATCTGTCTCTTGCCTCCTGCAAAAGTCTTGTACTCTTATCTCCAAGTTTGCCGAACTCGAAGAGAAGCAGAGGCAACTCAACTTAGACTTGGAACTGGCTCAGCAAAATCTGAAAAAAGCTCAAGACGAGGCCACTGGTACGGAAGGTAACTGATTGCCGACTAGATTTCAATATATCTCTTTGATCTCTTCTTTGATTCGATTGCTTCTTTTGCAGAGAAAATGAAGTTGGCTCTGGACAAGAAGGACTCGGACCTCGCCGCCGTGCAAAAAGCAGCCCAAGACAAAACCGCTCTCGCAGACAAGAAGCTTGCTTCAATCGGAACGCTTGAAGGAGAGGTGAAGAAACTGAAGTCTTGTCTTAATGAAGCTAACCGCGAAGTGACCAGCCTGAAGAAGGACAAGGTCGTCCTGAACGAAAAATTGGAGTCTGTGATCCGCAAGAGGAATGACACAGAAGCTTATCTGAGGACCCTCGCCAAGAAGCTTTATCTTGCGCTGGAAGGTATTTCTTTTAATCCGACTGTGTTGATGCTTGCAATCGGATTTTGCTCGGTTGATGAACTAACTTTTGGCTGCAGAACTCTGCCAAGACTTTGACGAAGAAACTAGAAGGGTCGAGATGGGTCTGTACCCTAGCGCTTCCCCAGTCTCAATCGCCTTGGTCCATTCTTGGTTGTTGTCGAGTGAACTTTCATGGTAAAATTCCGAATGATGATGTAGAGGGTGTTTGTCTTCAGTCTGACAAGTTGTTCTTCTGTCCGCGGATCTCGTGGGATTCAAATTTTGGGAAGTGCGCCAGATGGGCGGAACCGAAGTTATCGGGATGGATCGGGCAAGTCTCCTCGATCCTTGCGCCACCTTTTTCGCCACGTACTGCGCGTGCGACTGTTGCGGGATTTGTTTAGATCGCTTGGGTCCACCAGTCAGCCACTCGGTCAAAGGCCTTATAAAAGGTCTCGGGCCAGGCCTTTGCTCCGCGTGCTCCCATTCTCTCTTCTCTTTCCCCTGACCTCTCCGCAACTCTCGCTTCCGCTTCGTCGCCGGACCTCTGTTCGAGCTTGACCCATCACCATGGGGAAGGAGAAGACGGCGGCGCTGGAACGCGCAAGGAAGGCGACCGGGAAGGCAAAGGGTAAGCAGACCAGCCGGGGCGGATCCTCGTCGAGGTCCGGCCTGCCGGCGGGCTGGATCCAGGGCGCCTGGATCCACTCGGCAATCACGCAGGACGACCACGATGACCTGGTGGAGGGGGGATTGATCCCTCACAAGTTGGCTCGGCTCCCGGGGGACGAAACCGAGCCGCAGCCTAGAGAGGGTGAGTGTGTCCTCCTCGCAACCCATGTAGATCGCGGATTCTCGCTGCCACCCCACCCTTTCTTCCGGGGTTTTCTGAACTTCTTTGGGGCTCAGCTCCACCATTTCACTCCGAACACCATAGTCTATCTGGCCGCTTTTGTGTCCATGTGCGAAAACTTCTTGGGCTGTCGACCGCACTGGGGGCTTTTCAAACACATCTTCACTTGCCATTCCCAGTCGGTCAAAAAGGCCAAGTCGAGTGACGAGAGGACATGGGTGATCCAGATGTGCGGTGGTCTGGGGATGCAGATGAGGAGCAAGAGTACTTTCCCAGCCATGATCCTTCCTGACTCGGTCCGGGGCTGGCAGTCGACTTGGTTGTACTACAAGGATCAGCCAACCCCTGGCCAGTCGACTGGACTTCCTCCTTTTTCCTTGGCTCGAGTGGAGAAGCCTGCTCCCCTGAAGGTAGTTCCAGAAGAGAAGGCGCAGGTCAAGGAGCTGGTTGAATGAGTCGTCCAGTTTGCCCGCGACGGAGTGACCGGGATGGATCTGCTGGAGGTCTTTCTCGGTCCTCGGACCTCGCCGCCGCGCAAAAAGCAGCCCAAGACAAAACCGGTCTTGCAGACAAGAAGCTTGCTTCAATCGGAACACTTGAAGAAGAGGTGAACAAACTGAAGTCTTGTCTTAATGAAGCTAACCGCGAAGTGACCAGCCTGAAGAAGGACAAGGTCGTCCTGAACGAAAAGTTGGAGTCTGCGTTCCGCAAGAGGAATGACACAGAAGCTTATCTGAGGACCCTCGCCAAGAAGCTTTATCTCGTGCTGGAAGGTATTTCTTTTAATCCGACTATGTTGATGCTTGCAATCGGATTTTGCTCGGTTGATGAACTAACTTTTGGCTGCAGAACTCTGCCAAGACTTTGACGAAGAAACTAGAAGGGTCGAGACGGGTTTGGACCCTTTCGCTTCCCCAGTCTGCGATGAAACTGCGATGAACGTGCTCCGACTAGAGTCTCGTATCGCCAGCGCCACAAGCTACCTCGCATGCCTGAAGGAGGTTGTCTCTCGAATCGAATCGACTCTTTGGCCGGGGCGACGCTTCAGAATGATCTGGTATCTCTGATGACTCGACTGAACGAGATCCCTGACCGAGTGCAAGAATGGAAGAAATCCTCCGCCCTGTGTGGTGCTGATGTGGCGCTGTCCCTGGTGCGAGTCCATTGCAAGGAGTCTCGTGAAGACAAGCTGGCTGCGATCAAAGTTGCTAACACCAAAAAGCATGATTTCCAGTCCTTCATGGAGACTTTCATTGCTGCCGCCACTCGGATCGCTGATGGGATCGATCTGGACTCATTCGTGGAGCCTGCCAGCCCTCCTTCGGCCGAGTGAACAATCTTATGAAACTTGGACACGCTTTAAATTTGCCTCAGAATGTCGAGTGGTTTCTGTAACCGTTAAACTCCTTCGGGCTTGGTGCCCGAGTACTTTCGATTTGCTGCTTGGAACTTTTTTAGGATTTATCTGAATTTGGTTTATCTCCGAATGTGCTTGTGTTTGCCTTCGGGTGGACTTTGCTTGCTGCACCTCGTCATCCTTGCGGATAGGGATGGAGCGGACATTGTATTTGTGCCGCAGCTCCCAAGGAGAAGGTTGCAGTCGACATGCACCTCGTCGTCCTTGCGGATAGGGATGGAGCGGACATTGTATTTGTGCCGCAGCTCCAAAGGAGAAGGCTGCAGTCGACCTGCACCTCGTTGTCCTTGAGGATAGGGATGGAGCGGACGTTGTATTCGTGCCGCAGCTCCGAAGGAGAAGGTTACAGTCGACCTGCGCCTCGTCGTCC
>NC_057806.1:690283472-690284343 GCF_018294505.1 Triticum aestivum | reverse complement strand
TTTCTAAGACTAAAAGCAAAAAGAATTTAAAAAATAAAGCAAAAAACAAAAGAAAATAAATAATGCAGAAAACAAAACAAAAAAACTGGAAAAAATAGACACTAAAAGAAAAAAACTAAAAAAGTATTTTCAATTTTGAAAACTAATGGCACTAACAGAAAGTTTATAATTTTTGTGACCTAAAAGAAAAAAGAAATCACTAAAAAACTATAAGTATTTTGTTCTAAGTAGAAATGAAAAAATAAATAGCAAAAAAGAAAAAAATGCCTATAATATTTGTTATGACTAACTAAAATTACCAAATTGAGTATAATGATAAAACACAGTAATATTAAATAGCGGGAAAAAGAATGACTCAAAAATCAATTTTTATAGTACAGTTATTCATAAACTAGTGATTCGCACAAATTTTAAAATTTTCAAATTTAAACTATTCAAATTTTAAAACTAATGGCACTAACAGAAAGTTTATAATTTTTTTGACCTAAAAGAAAAAAATCACTAAAAAACTATAAGTATTTAGTTCTAAGTAGAAATGAAAAAATAAATAGCAAAAAAAAGCCACCTACTGGGCCACCACGGCGTGAATACGACTAGAAACCCATCCATGGGCCAGGATTCAAGCCCGCAAAAGGCCCAGCAGGCCCACAAGCACAACAGTGCGAGATTAGGCCTAGAGGCCTGCAATTCAGAGGAGTTCAATGAAGATGGCGGGGCAGGGCTTATAAACAGGTCCTGCCGCTTCTCAGCTAGCGAGATGGGACTAAACATTCCACCGCACCGTGGCTTTGGCAGGCGCAGGCCATTGGTCCCGGTTGGTGGCACCAACTGGGACTAAAGGTGGCATTGGTCACGGTTCCTAGCACAAATC
>NC_057806.1:690273765-690282706 GCF_018294505.1 Triticum aestivum | reverse complement strand
TAGAATATGATGTTTTTTTCATAGATGATCACATATATGATGTATGCACGAATGTGGATGAAATATGATGTTTTTTTGTTCATAGATGATGATGTTTTTTAATTCATAGATTTTTTTTTGTTCATGAGAGAGGCGGGGACGCTGAGGGATCATAGATGTATTTTTCAGAATTTTCTATCATGCATAGACGGATTTTAGACCACGGGAGCACCCCCTCCCTATCGTTGCAAAATTTGCTAAGTGATATTAAGAAGGAAGGAAAAGAAGGATAGGAAAGAAAGAAAATAAGAAGAGGAAAGAAAGAAGAAGAGGAGAGGAAGAAGACGAGAAATAAATAAGAAGAAGAAAAAAGAAGAAAAAGAAGAGGAGAAAAAGAAGCTTGAGAAGGGACTAGTAACCGTCTTAGACTCAAGACGAAAAGATCCCCAGGACTATGCAGACATGACTCAAATGCTCGAGAAGTAAGTTAAATCGATCATTATCCACCATATCAGCAACTTTGTCCATTTCCTGATATATAAAGTAATTGTTTTCTTTGTCTGGCAGAGTTTAGAAAAAATTCACCAAAAAAGCGCCGGGACTCCCGAAGAAGCTGCAATTTAGACACCCGAAAGTAAGTACTATAGTAGCATGTTCCGCGCATCTCCTATTGATTCAAGCGCTAGTTTCATCAGTACCATTTGGCATTCTTTCTTATCAGTTTGATTGACCTCTATTTCTTGTAAAGTGGTTGTGGCAGGAACAAGAGAATGATTTCTATGGATACTACGTTTGCGAGTCCATCCGCCACACGATCTGTGAGCGGGGCTACTCTGACGAACAATACGAAGTGCGTAAATAACAACATTCACAATTTTATTTTATTACCATTATTTGTGTTGAGTTTCATTTATTCATATATATATGTATTGACCCCCTTCTTCAAATTAGATGTTTCGGAAGCGGGATGAACTCCTAGCACCAGCTCGCATGCGAGCAATTCAATAGGAATTGACGACGTTCTTTCTTGACCACGTGATCGCTGAAGACGGAGAATACTATGTGGACCATGCGTCCGTATGTTAGGAGATTATATTTGTAAGAGATAATTATTGTATATATGTAGCCAGTAGTGCCGGATAGATATACGAGAACTTGTTGTTCGACCAATCTCTCGGAGAAGGAGAGGTGGTCGATACCACTTCTCTCTGTATGCATATATGTTCATGACAATCTTCTGTTTCCTTCGTTTGCTTACTACTAGCTAGCGTGTCTAGTCCTCTCTATACGTATGTATAGTACATAGCATCGACCAAGCACGGAAATAAGAGAGGACACTTCTGTCTATTAATTATAGCTAGCTAACACAATATATGAAACACCTAAATTAACCAACCCTCCTTTCAAAAAAAACCCCAGCCACAAAAATGCTGACGTGTGGATGCCTATTGGTCCCGGTTGGTGCCACCAACCGGGACCAAAGGTCCTCCTGCTTGGGCTCCGTGCACAGGCCACGTGAAAGCCCATCTGTCCCGATTCTGGATTGAACCGGGACTAAAGGGACAGAGCATTAATACCGACCCTTTAGTCCCGGTTCAGGAACCGGGACAAAAAGCCCTTACGAACCGGGACAATAGGCCCTTTTTCTACTAGTGTCAGCATCCGGAGGTATAAAAGATTGCCTAACAACATAGTTTTCCAGTTCTCATCATCAATCAAATCAGCAACCCAGCTGATTTGCGCATATCCCAGGCGGGCTACAGGGGTAGGTAGCCTAACGCTGGCCTACCCGAATACAGTACGTAGATGCTAGGCATGCATGGTACTCTACGTAGAGCCGAGCACGGCCCGCTGACCGCCCGCCCAACTCTTGGACCCCGAACTATGACTCGTCGCCGCTGTCGCGCGGGGGGCACGTATAGAGCATGCGCGTGACGCGTGTGTGCACGTCCCAGTCGACCATCGGTTACGCGCGCCCACCGGCCACCACCCCTTGTCCCGTACGGCACCGCTCCGTTCCGGTCAGGGGCATGCAGAGCGCGAGACCTGGCCGCGCGCGCGCGTGCTGGAAAACCAAACGTCTCGCTCGCAGACGCCCAATTTTCTTCCGCCGTGCGCTAGCTAGCTACCGATGTGTGGCTTGACAGAGAACCTCATGTATTGAGTATTTTTTGACGTAGGAGTGTAACACTATCTTAACAGAATAAATTATTCCCTCTTTAAATACGATCTAAATACATTTATGAGGGATAGTGGGTACTATTGATCTCGCAAAAAATAAATACACATATGAGCGATAGTAACAGATACAGCTAGCTAGTCAAGAAAAAGTACTGGTACCGCCATATCTAAGAGCATCTCTAATAGATAAAGTAAATGCAAAAATAACAACTGACGTTTGCATCTTTGAGTCGCCAGACCTCACTAACGAAGCTATATACCTAGAGTAGGGTTATGGATTTGTTTAAGATACCCTCCCCAAAGACATCTCTAAAAGAACCAGAAACAGTCAAAGAAAAATCACCATCCACTCGACCATAAAGCCATGTTTCACTCGACAGTCTTGAAGACACTCGACCATGCGAACAACCACTCGACTACCAGAAGATGGGAAGCAACTCATTCTGCAACGGTCGAGCGTCAAGTCACAGCTTTAATAATCATTTATAGCACTTTACTTCGGACGTTACCAGTAACGCTCCTCCTTTATGAACATTGAACCCTGCGTAACGGAGGGGAGCTGGGGTCCTGACGCACTCTATATAAGCCACCTCCCTCCTTTGGGACAAGGGTTCGGACCTTCTGTAATTCACACGCATATATCCAGTCGACCGCCTCCGGGCTTCGAGACGTAGGGCTATTATTTCCTCCAAAAAGGGCCTGAACTCGTAAAACTCGCGTGTACAACTCCTTCATAGCTAGAATCTTGCCTCTACATACCTACCCCCTATTCTACTGTCAGATCTAGAACCACGACAGTTGGCGCCCACCGTGGGGCTGGTGTCTTAGCGACTTGTTGGAGAAGTTGCAATTTTTCCGATCCCCTTCATCATGGTTTCCGGCAGAGGTTTGGCTGAGGGCCGCGAGATCCTTATCGGCGCGCTCGTGTTTGTCGCCGACGATTCCGCTTGGCTTCAGTAGGCTCCACTCGACGTCGACGCACTTCCTGCCCGCGGGGCAACGCACTTTCGCGCGTGCGTCCGCGGCGTCCTCCTGCGACAGCCGTCGACCCAGTATCACTCGGCTCCTGCAGCTTTCCCCCTCCCTGCGGCCCGCCGGAACAAACATTCCGGTCGATCGAGGCTCCAGCGGTGGGTGAACCATGTGGTGGCTCGCCAGTCGGCCACCCCTCAAGTCGCGACAATCGAGCCCGACGAAACCCTCTACGGCCTGTTCGATCTGTCGACTGGCTCCGAAGAGACTACATCCGAGTGCGACAGCAGCGAGCTAGCGGCGAAAGTTTTGATGGTCAATGGACCACGCAGTCCTCCTGGCTTCACCCGTGAAGACGGGGGCGATGGGGACGGCGACCCGTCGCGCGTTCATGAAGAGTACCGCCCCGAACCCCTCTCTTCGCAGCAGAGAGAAAAACTTTGCCGTCGAAACATGGATGCACTGCACACGCCTATCGTAGGAGAAACCCCTGAGGCCCAGACCTTGGAGGTAGCGCGCCTGGCCAACTTGGCGGAGCGCGCTCGACTGGAGAATCTTCAGCGCGCGCTCGATGAGCGTGCTTGACAGCGTGCTCCTGAGTCCAGTCGACGTCAACCTTTTCCACCTCCGACTCAGGTATACCGGACTCCGATCCAGAATCTCGCAGCTGCGGCCGGGATAGCGGAGTCGATCCAACCTTCCCAGTTAGAAGCTGGCCGAGGTCTGGTGCAAATCCGAGCTTTGCTCCGGGCGGCGGGAGAAGAAAATACAGCCGTATCTCAGTCGCGGAATAGGATCCATAGCAGATCCGTGGTTGCAGACATAGTTCAGTCGGCTCACAGCCCAAGATCGCCCCCGAGACGTGAGGGACATGGAGATCGACGTGATCAGTACAGAAACCGTGAGCTGTATGATCACCGAGTCGATCGCGATGATCATCGTCGAGTGCCCACGCCTCCCCCAAGGAGTGGGTCGTATGTGCCTCGGCAACATGATGGTAGACGCCCTCACAGTATTGGGCGATGGATTCCAGTCGACCCCAGGGAGCCAGGCTTTGATGCGAGATCTATTCTCATTCAGGGCTTGGTCAACAGAAACAGAGCTCACCGAGAGGGAAATGACAGGGATCCGCAAACCAGCAGCAGGGCGCATGTCTCAGGTCCAGAGTGCTTCAGCAGAGCCATCAGGGCTGCAGTTATTCCCCCAACTTCAGGTTGGCGACTGGAGTCAGTAAGTTCGCTGGTGAGTCCAAGCCTGACACTTGGCTTGAAGACTACCGAGTGACTGTCCATATTGGGGGCGGCAATGATGAAGTGGCCATGAAACACCTTCCTCTGATGTTGGAGGGTTCGGCTAGAGCATGGCTGAATGAGTTGGCACCTAGTAGTATTTATACTTGGGAAGATCTCGCCCGAGTGTTTGTCAGAACATTCGAGGGCACTTGCAAACGGCCGGCAGGTTTGACAGAATTACAGTGTTGCGTTCAAAAACCGAATGAAACTTTGAGGGATTATATCCAGAGATGGATCACCCTGCACCACACGGTGGAGGATGTGTCTGATAATCAGGCAATTTGTGCCTTTAAGAAAGGCGTCAAGTATCGGGAGTTGAATCTGAAATTCTGTCGGACAGGAAATATGACTCTAACTCGGATGATGGAGATTGCCACCAAGTATGCCAACGGTGAAGAAGAAGAAGAACGACTCCGGAGTGGTAAGCACAAAACAGCCGCCCATGAAACCGGAGGGGGAAACTCCAGTCGGAAGCAGAAACGTAAAGCCGAGCCAGCAGCTCCTGGCGAAGCCTTAGCCGTGATTCAGGGAAAGTTCAAGGGGAACCCAAAGTGCCGTGGAACCCCAAGAAAATAAAAGATCAAGATGGAAATGACGTGCTGGATTTGCCATGCCTCATCCACACGAAAAAGATGAAGAGGGTAATTTCATTTACCCGAAGCATACCACTCGACAGTGTCGACTCTTGATCCAACAATTCCGAGAGAAACAACCCAAGGAAAAGGAGAAAGAAACAGACAAGGTTGAGGATGAGGAGGAAGATGATGATGGTTATCCCCACGTGAATTCCACTCTGATGATTTTTGCTGATGTTGAGAGTAAAAGTCGATTGAAAATCATCAACAGAGAAGTGAGCATGCTCGCTCCGGTGACACCCAGTTATTTGAAGTGGTCCCAGACTGCCATTACATTCGACCAGTCCGATCACCCAGTGCACATAGCCACCCCTGGGCAGCAAGTGTTGGTGGTCGACCCAGTGGTCGAAGGCACCCAATTGACTAAGGTTCTGATGGATGGTGGCAGTGGCCTGAATATTCTGTATGCAAAGACGTTGAAAGGGATGGGCATTTCGATGTCCGGACTCAGTGAAAGTAATATGAGTTTCCATGGGGTCATTCCAGGCAAGAAGGCTGCTTCACTCGGCCAGATTGCTCTCGACGTGCTTTTCGGGACTCCAAGAATTACCGCAAAGAAATATTGACATTTGAAGTTGTGGATTTCCAGAGTGCCTATCATGCTATTCTGGGCAGGCCAGCTTATGCATATTTTATGGCTCGACCATGTTACGTGTACCTCAAATTAAAAATGCCTGGTCCCAAAGGGGTGATCACTATCACTGGTAGTCGGAAGAAGATGGAAGAATGCTTCCAGAAGGGCTCAAAGATCGCCGATGCACAGATGGCCGTAGCTGAATTGCAAGAGTATCAAAAAACTGCAGATCTGAGTGATTTGTTGCGAGCCAAGAAGCCCGCCACGGATTCAGCATTCCAGTCGTCTGGCGAAACAAAGTCGATTCACATTCACCCGACTGATCCCAATGCTGCTCCGACTCACATTTCAACAACACTCGACTCCAAATAGGAAGAAGCGCCCACCCAGTTCCTCCATGAGAACTGGGACATCTTTGCATGGAAACCTTCGGACATGCTAGTTGTTCCCAGGGATTTGGCTGAGAATCGTTTGCGAGTCGACCCAAAATTGAAACTAGTCAAAGAACATCTTCGACGGTCCTCCGTACAGAAGAGGAAGGCAATCGGTGAAGAGGTGGCTCGGCTTTTGGCTGCTCAGTTTATCCGTGAGGTTTACCACTCCGAGTGGTTAGCTAATGTTGTCATGGTCCCAAAGAAGGATGACTCACTTCGCGTGTGCATCGACTTCAAACATATCAATCGAGGTGAATGTGGGATTTACATGACTCCGTCAAAGCAGAGATGTCCGCACTATCAGAAGCTCGTTTATGGGATTTACATGACCACGAAGAAGGTTGCACACTATTTCTTTGATCACTCTATTACAGTCGTCAGCGACGCTCCATTGTCAGAGATTCTGCACAACAGAGATGCAACTGGTCGAGTGGCAAAATGGGCGATTGAACTCCTTCCCTTAGATATCAAGTTTGAGGCAAAGAAAGCTATTAAGTCCCAAGCAATAGCAGATTTCCTCGCCGAGTGGATTGAACAACTACTGCCGACTCAAGTTCACTCGGAGCACTGGACCATGTTCTTTGATGGATCCAAAATGCTGAATGGTTCCGGTGCTGGGGTTGTTCTGCTATCCCCCCGAGGAGACAAGCTCAGATATGTCCTCCAGATTCACTTTGATTCCTCCAACAATGAAGCAGAATATGAAGCACTCCTGTATGGGTTGCGTATGGCCATCTCACTCGGCGTCCGTCGCCTGATGGTCTATGGCGACTCAGATTTGGTAGTTAATCAAGTGATGAAGGAGTGGGACGTCAGAAGCCCAACCATGACTGGTTACTGCAACGCGGTGAGGAAGTTGGAAAAGAAGTTTGAGGGGTTAGAACTCCATCACATACCCCGACTGAAAAATCAATCAGCCAATGATTTGGCAAAGATAGGTTCCAAGAGAGAAGCCATTCCCAGCAATGTATTTTTGGAACATATTCACACACCAACAGTTCAGGAAGATCCTTTTACTGAAGAGCCCCCGCAGCCTAGGAGCGCCACAGATCCGACTGAAGTCGAGGTCCCAGCCGTGGTCGACCTGATCATGGAGGTTCTGGCCATTACTCCCGACTGGACAGTGCCATACATTGCGTACATCCTTAGGAAAGAACTCCCAGAGGGCAAGGAAGAGGGTCGACAGATCGTCCGTTGATCCAAGGCCTTTACTGTGATAAGAGGACAACTATTTAGGGAAAGCGTGACTGGAGTCGGTCAGAAATGCATAACGCCAGAAGAAGGTCGAATGATTCTCAACGACATCAACTCGGGGACCTGTGGTCACCATGCGTCCTCGCGGGCCATCGTGGCTAAAGCATACCGAGCCGGATTCTATTGGCCACGAGAAAATGAAATGGCGAAAGATATAGTCGACAGATGTGAAGGCTGCCAGTTTTACTCCGACATGTCTCACAAGTCAGCGTCAGCCCTGAAGACCATTCCCCTCGTCTGGCCCTTTGCTGTTTGGGGATTGGATATGGTTGGACCTCTGAGAACTGGTAGGAGCGGATTCACTCATGTGCTCATAGCAGTCGACAAGTTTACCAAATGGATGGAAGCTAAGCCTATCAAGAACCTTGAAGCTAGCACCGCTGTCGGTTTTATCAGAGAATTGACATTCAGATATGGAGTTCCACACAGCATCATCATGGACAACGGGTCAAACTTCGACTCTGATGAGTTTAGAGCTTTCTGCGCTTCTCAAGGCACACGAGTCGACTATGCTTCAGTCGCTCACCCGCAGTCGAACGGACAAGCAGAAAGAGCCAATGGCCTAATTCTCAAAGGATTGAAACCCCGACTGATGTGTGATCTCAAACACGCAGCAAGCGCTTGGTTCGATGAACTTCCGTCAGTTCTTTGGGGTTTGAGGACAACTCCCAATCGGTGCACCGGACGGATTCCTTTCTTTTTGGTCTATGGAGCCGAAGCTGTTCTGCCAAGTGACCTGCTCCACAACGCACCCCTAGTCGAGCTCTTCTCCGAAGAGGAAGCAGAGCAGGCCCGGCAAGATTCAGTCGATCTCTTAGAGGAAAGAGAGATGGCCCTGATCCGATCGACCATCTATCAGCAAGACTTGCGTCGATTCCACGCCAGAAACATGAGGGGTTGAGCCTTTCAAGAGAGGGACCTGGTTTTTCGAGTGGATCTGCAGAAACCACACAAGCTCGCCTCGGCTTGGGAAGGTCCCTTCATCATCACCAAAGTTCTCCACAATGGAGCATACCATCTTTACAGCGTTGAGCATCAGAAGGACGAGCCACGGGCTTGGAACGCGAAGCTGCTTCGCCCCTTTTATACTTAAGCACTCGTTCGAATAAAATGTAATAAGAAGTACCTTTGTGATATGTTCATTAAAGACAAGAGCTTTTCAGTCTTCTCATTCAATTGTTGTTTTCCTTATGTACCTCCGAAATCCCCCAGTGGGTGGGCTTAGCTGCGAATCCGTTTCGCCTAAGTTCGAAAGAAAATCCTATCGAGTGGAGAGCAATCCTCCCACTCGAAGGCTTAGCTGCAGTCCAGTACTCGCCTAAGTTCTCCCACTCGGAGACTTAGCTGCAGTCCAGTACTCGCCTAAGTTTGAAAAAATCCTACCGAGTGGAGAGCAATCCTCCCACTCGGGGGCTTAGCTGCAGTCCGGCACTCGCCGAAGTTCTCCCACTCGAACACTTAGCTGCAGTCCAGTACTCGCCTAAGTTTGAAAAAATCCTACCGAGTGGAGAGCAATCCTCCCACTTGGGGCTTAGCTACAGTCCGGCACTCGCCTAAGTTCTCCCACTAGGAGACTTAGCTGCAGTCCAGTACTCGCCTAAGTTTGAAAAAATCCTACCA
>NC_057806.1:690272440-690272762 GCF_018294505.1 Triticum aestivum | reverse complement strand
GTGGGCTTAGCTGCGAATCCGTTTCGCTTAAGTTCGAAAGAAAATCCTACCGAGTGGAGAGCAATCCTCCCACTCGGGGGCTTAGCTGTAGTCCGGCACTCGCCTAAGTTCCCCCACTAGGAGACTTAGGTGCAGTCCAGTACTCGCCTAAGTTTGAAAAAATCCTACCGAGTGGAGAGCAATCCTCCCACTCGGGGGCTTAGCTGCAGTCCGGCACTCGCCTAAGTTCTCCCACTCGGAGGCTTAGCTGCAGTCCAGTACTCGCCTAAGTTTGAAAAAATCCTACTGAGTGGAGAGCAATCCTCCCACCCGGGGGCTTAGC
>NC_057806.1:689903676-689920500 GCF_018294505.1 Triticum aestivum | reverse complement strand
TATATGTATCGACCCCCTTTTTTAAATTAGATGTTTCGGAAGCGGGATGAACTCCTAGCACCAGCTCGCATGCGAGCAATTCAAGAGGAATTGGCGGCATTCTTTCTTGACCACGTGATCCCTGAAGACGGAGAATTCTATGAGGACCCTGAGTCCGTATGATTATATTTGTAAGAGATAATTATTGTATATATGTAGCCGATAGTGTCGGATAGATATAAGTGAACTTGTTGTTCGACCAATCTCTCGGAGAAGGAGATGTGGTCGATATCACTTCTCTCTGTATGCATATATGTTCATGACGATCTTCTGTTTCCTTCGTTTGCTTACTAGCTAGCTAGCGTGTCTAGTCCTCTCTATACGTATGTATAGTACGTAGCGTCGACCAAGCACGGACATAAAAGAGGACACTTCTCTCTATTAATTATAGCTAGCTAACACAATATATGAAACACCTAAATTAACCCCCCAAACACCCCCCCCTTTAAAAAAAACAAAAACACCAACCACAGAAATGCTGACGCGTGGATGCCTATTGGTCCCGGTTGGTGCCACCAACCGGGACCAAAGGATCTTCTGCCTGGGCTCCGCGCACGGGCCACGTGGAGGCCTATCTGTCCCGATTCTGGATTGAACCGGGACTAAAGGGACAGGGCATTTGTACCGACCCTTTAGTCCTGATTCCAGAACCGGGACAAAAGGCCCTTACAAACTGGGACAACAGGCCCTTTTTCTACCCGTAACATGCCGCCCCATCAACTCGTACAGGCCCTGGATCCATGCTGTCTCCGCCGTGCCGCCGTCCCCGCCCTCCTGCGGCCACGTCACGATGTACTGCATCACGTACAGCACGCCGTTTCGGTGCGGGTACGGCGTCGCGGCGGCGGGATGTTGTTGCAGCTCTAGACTAGCTTTGGACGGAGGTAGAAGAAGAAAGGAGCAAAACACAAGTACACAAAGAACCCAGCCGCACGTACGGCTTACTTTTTCTTTGTTCCAACCCGTTGGCTCAGCTCATGCGGTTACAACGATCAGGGCCTTTTATACCCAGGCTAACAACCAGCGCCCATACGCCCACGACGTTGCTCCCACGAACGATCCGCTTGGCCCGTCAGCGCACTTGACGCGCCCATACGCGCACGACGCTGACTCCCCGCAACGGAACGCCCAGGTTCTCCACAGCTATTCGCCCGTTGCATACGCACACACGCACGCAACACCAACCGGAACACGGACGCGGCACGCACCGGCGACCCATCCAAACCTAAACACACACACGCCACGCTGCTGCGTCCCGCACGTCCTGCCCGTCCCGCACGTCACCGACGCGCCCGACGAGCTCGACAAGCCCGATGGCACCAATGCGTCCCGCCCGTCCCGCGCGCATCCGTTGCGCCCGACGAGCCCGACCACACACGCCGTGGCTTATTTCAACAGGGGACGCCGCTCATGAACCCGCCGTGGGGCTCCAGCAGGATGAACCCGGCGCCGGCCTTGGCGAACCAGGGGAAGATGTCCTCCCACGCCGCCTTGGGGATGGTGCGCCGGATGTAGTCCGACTTGCCCTTGTTGGACCTGTTGAGTAAATAGGCAATTTCTCGATTAAATTAATCCATGAGTAAATCACTAGCATGGCATTGACTAAGTTGATGACGTACTGACTCTGATCTAAACATGCACGTACTAAGCAAACAGTAGACAAATCTACACATACTGCTAGTACTGCTAATATGAAAATAATCAGGAGCGGGATAAACGAGTTATACCCTCCAGTAGGCCACGCAGAGGCCGCGGCTTTGGTGGCAGCAGCGGCGTCCTCGGCGACCTTCTTGTCGGCTTCAGCTTTCTCGGCGGCGGCACGGTCGGCGTCGGTGGACATGGTGATGACGAAGGCGACGCGGACGTAGAGGAAGTAGACGACCGGAAGCGAGCAGTCGCGTAATCGCTGCCCAAAAACCTATTCGCCCCTCACCCCGTACAAGAACCAGAAGGGCGTGGTTTCGGAGACCTGCTCTCCCGTCGACCGTGTACGTGGCGGATGGGATGGAGTCACCGGCGGCAGCAGCAGCAAAGGAACGACGGTGGGCGTGCGCGTGAGCAGATGTGATCTGTTCGTGGCGGCTAGGGTTAGGAGACACCGCATACTTATAGGCGCAGCCGCGTGGAGAGACGTGGGCTCGACCCACGTCCGAGTCCGTGACAGCCCACGATCCGACGTCTCAGATCGTGGCCCAGCTGTCAGAAAACTCTCTGTTAGTGACTGGCAAAAATAAGCGCGTAGGTGTGAGCTCGGCTCGGCTCAATCCCGCAACCCGCGGCGCGTCGTGACGAGGCGTGGCGTGGCGAGGTGGGCGGCGGAGGAGGAGTGCGCGAGGGCCTCTTCTCTTCTCAAGCTCCAATAGCATGTAGAAGAGAAACCCTTATAAACCACTCCAACTCTCCTTCCACTTTCGGGGTGGGACTAAACTTCCCACCACACCTAGTGCCATATAACCCACATGGGCCCTTAGAGATTTTTCAGAAATTGCAATATGGGCCTAGAGCCCATCTCAGATTTCAGCAATCCCCCACCAGATCTCGAGGGCCCATTGTGTCCTCTGTTCCAATTGCTGTTTCGATATACCAGTGTTTCAGTAAAGACCTGTTAAGGTTGAACTTCACCTAGAACAAGTGGCTACACTCCTTCACAACTGAACAATGGACTATGCCTTGAATTGTCAGTTTGGCGTAAAGAAGTTTCACTACATGTCTTACTAGTACTAGGCTGCCGAAGGCTGACCCCTCGGGTGGAGCATATAAGTCACACTCCTGGCCTATTCATGAGCTTACTAGAGATCACCCCAATCTCATAGACTGTGACCAGCAGTCGGGCTCATATAGGTGTGTTCCTCCAAAGATCGCTCTGTAGGATAGCATCTTGATTTTATAAGCTTTGGAACACATTGAGACCGTAGTCATCCTACCATACAGTATCGAGAGTATTGCATCTCCAACGGAGTGGATTAGTATAGTTACTCTCCTGAGTTCACCACTGGCTTGTTTTCCCAGGTCCTAGTTCACGGGATCTCCGATCATATAGGTTGGGTTACCACCGTGGCAACTCATGTGGGTCTCATACCCATCTCCCTCGATGCATTATCTATCACAACACGTGATAGCCCTTTTGTAAAGGGATCTGCCAGATTCTTAGCCGTATGGACATAGTCCAACGCTATCACTCCGGAGTTTCTTAATTTTCTGACAGCTTTTAATCTCATTCTTATGTGTTTGGTGGACTTCATGTTGTCCTTTGAACTCTTCACCTTGGTGATGACAGTCTGATTGTCACAGTTCATAAGGATAGCCGGAACCGGTTTATCAACCAATGGCAAGTCCATCAAAAGATCTCGAAGCCATCTCGCTTCAACACCAGATGTGTCTAATGCCGTTAATTCTGCTTCCATTGTCGATCTCGTTAAGATCGTTTGCTTGCAAGACTTCCAGGAAACAGCGCCACCTCCAAGAGTAAACATATACCCAGTTGTGGCCTTCATCTCATCAGCATCAGAGATCCAATTCACATCACTATACCCTTCAAGTACCGACGGGTATCCGGTATAGTGAAGTCCATAGTTCATAGTACCTTTCAGATAGCGCATAACTCTCTCAACAGCATGCCAATGTACATCACCCGGTTTGGAAACAAACCGGCTCAGTTTGCTCACAGCAAACGCGATGTCAGGCCTCGTTGCGCTCGCTAGGTACATCAGTGAACCAATGATTTGAGAGTATCTCAATTGATCTTTAGCCATGCCTTTGGACTTTCGAATCAATACGCTAGGATCATATGGTGTTTGAGATGGTGTGCAGTCCGAATATCCAAAACGACTCAACACCTTCTCAACGTAATGGGATTGCAGAAGTGTGATCCCACTCTCATTATCTCTCAGTAGCTTGATGTTCAAGATAACATCAGCCACACCAAGGTCTTTCATCTCAAAGTTCTGAGATAGAAACGATTTGACCTCCTCAATGACTTTGAGGTTTGTTCCGAATATCGGTATGTCATCAACATACAAGCACAGTATAACTCCTTCGCCCCCACCATGGCGATAGTATACACATTTGTCAGCCTCATTAACAACGAAACCAACAGATGTCAGAGTTGTATTAAACTTATCATGCCATTGCTTAGGTGCTTGTTTCAGGCCATATAAAGATTTTATCAACCTACACACCTTTCTTTCCTAACCATCTATCACAAAGCCATCAGGCTGTTGCATGTAGATTTCCTCCTTTAGCTCTCCATTTAGAAAAGCCGTCTTAACATCCATCTGATGGACGAGAAGACCATGTGAGGCCGCCAACGAGAGTAATACTCGAATGGTGGTCAGTCTAGCCACAGGTGAATAAGTATCAAAGAAATCTTCCTCTTCTTGCTGGTCATAGCCCTTGGCCACAAGCCTAGCCTTGTACTTTTCAATCGTACCATCGGGCCTAAGCTTCTTTTTGAACACCCACTTACATCCCAGTGGTTTGCAACCATAGGGACGGTCAGTGATCTCCCATGTCCCGTTAGCCATGATGGAATCCATCTCGCTACGGACCGCATCCTTCCAGTAGTCAGCTTCTGGAGAGGCATACGCTTCTGAAATAGAAGTGGGAGTATCATCCACGAGGTACACGAAGAAATCATCACCAAAGGTCTTTGCAGTCCTTTGTCTCTTGCCCCTACCAAGGGTTTCCTCGTCATCCTCCTCGGGATTTTCATCATGTGTTTGTTCATAATATTCCATAGGGATGGCAGGTTCAGGAGTCTCCTCAGATTCCTGTCTAGAAGTGCTTTGCATACCTCTCATAGGAAAAATATCCTCAAAGAATGTAGCATCCTTAGACTCCATAATTGTACCGATCTTCTGGTCAGGTACCTCCGATCACGCTAAGAACTGCTCCGAGAAACACAACGGTAGCCTCCTTGAACGCCTTCTCCTGTTCAGGAGCAATCGTTCCCGTGGAGACACCGGTGACCCAGAACACGTTCATAGCCGTGAGCCATAACGTGGTCTTAGTCTGCCAACGCTTGAAGTATGTACCGGTAAACTTATCCGGTTTCAGTGCAGCGGCAAAGCCACATGCCGAGAAATTCCTACACATAATAGGTTTTTGGATTGTTGAGTAAATAGGCAATTTCTCGATTAAATTAATCCATGAGTAAATCACTAGCATGGCATTGACTAAGTTGATGACGTACTGACTCTGATCTAAACATGCACGTACTAAGCAAACAGTAGACAAATCTACACATACTGCTAGTACTGCTAATATGAAAATAATCAGGAGCGGGATAAACGAGTTATACCCTCCAGTAGGCCACGCAGAGGCCGCGGCTTTGGTGGCAGCAGCGGCGTCCTCGGCGACCTTCTTGTCGGCTTCAGCTTTCTCGGCGGCGGCACGGTCGGCGTCGGTGGACATGGTGATGACGAAGGCGACGCGGACGTAGAGGAAGTAGACGATCGGAAGCGAGCAGTCGCGTAATCGCTGCCCAAAAACCTATTCGCCCCTCACCCCGTACAGGAACCAGAAGGGCGTGGTTTCGGAGACCTGCTCTCCCGTCGACCGTGTACGTGGCGGACGGGATGGAGTCACCGGCGGCAGCAGCAGCAAAGGGACGACGGTGGGCGTGCGCGTGAGCAGATGTGATCTGTTCGTGGCGGCTAGGGTTAGGAGACACCGCATACTTATAGGCGCAGCCGCGTGGAGAGACGTGGGCTCGACCCACGTCCGAGTCCGTGACAGCACACGATCCGACGTCTCAGATCGTGGCCCAGCTGTCAGAAAACTCTCCGTTAGTGACTGGCAAAAATAAGCGCGTAGGTGTGAGCTCGGCTCGGCTCAATCCCGCAACCCGCGGCGCGTCGTGACGAGGCGAGGCGTGGCGTGGCGAGGCGGGCGGCGGAGGAGGAGTGCACGAGGGCCTCTTCTCTTCTCAAGCTCCAATAGCATGTAGAAGAGAAACCCTTATAAACCACTCCAACTCTCCTTCCACTTCCGGGGTGGGACTAAACTTCCCACCACACCTAGTGCCATATAACCCACATGGGCCCTTAGAGATTTTTCAGAAATTGCAATATGGGCCTAGAGCCCATCTCAGATTTCAGCAATCCCCCACCAGATCTCGAGGGCCCATTGTGTCCTCTGTTCGAATTGCTGTTTCGATATACCAGTGTTTCAGTAAAGACCTGTTAAGGTTGAACTTCACCTAGAACAAGTGGCTACACTCCTTCACAACTGAACAATGGACTATGCCTTGAATTGTCAGTTTGGCGTAAAGAAGTTTCACTACATGTCTTACTAGTACTAGGCTGCCGAAGGCTGACCCCTCGGGAGGAGCATATAAGTCACACTCCTGGCCTATTCATGAGCTTACTAGAGATCACCCCAATCTCATAGACTGTGACCAGCAGTCGGGCTCATATAGGTGTGTTCCTCCAAAGATCGCTCTGTAGGATAGCATCTTGCTTTTATAAGCTTTGGAACACATTGAGACCGTAGTCATCCTACCATACAGTATCGAGAGTATTGCATCTCCAACGGAGTGGGTTAGTATAGTTACTCTCCTCAGTTCACCACTGGCTTGTTTTCCCAGGTCCTAGTTCACGGGATCTCCGATCATATAGGTTGGGTTACCACCATGGCAACTCATGTGGGTCTCATACCCATCTCCCTCGATGCATTATCTATCACAACACGTGATAGCCCTTTTGTAAAGGGATCTGCCAGATTCTTAGCTGTATGGACATAGTCCAGCGCTATCACTCCGGAGTTTCTTAATTTTCTGACAACTTTTAATCTCATTCTTATGTGTTTGGTGGACTTCATGTTGTCCTTTGAACTCTTCACCTTGGTGATGACAGTCTGATTGTCACAGTTCATTAGGATAGCCGGAACCGGTTTATCAACCAATGGCAAGTCCATCAAAAGATCTCGAAGCCATCTCGCTTCAACACCAGATGTGTCTAATGCCGTTAATTCTGCTTCCATTGTCGATCTCGTTAAGATCGTTTGCTTGCAAGACTTCCAGGAAACAGCGCCACCTCCAAGAGTAAACATATACCCAGTTGTGGCCTTCATCTCATCAGCATCAGAGATCCAATTCGCATCACTATACCCTTCAAGTACCGACGGGTATCCGGTATAGTGAAGTCCATAGTTCATAGTACCTTTCAGATAGCGCATAACTCTCTCAACAGCATGCCAATGTACATCACCCGGTTTGGAAACAAACCGGCTCAGTTTGCTCATAGCAAACGCGATGTCAGGCCTCGTTGCGCTTGCTAGGTACATCAGTGAACCAATGATTTGAGAGTATCTCAATTGATCTTTAGCAATGCCTTTGGACTTTCGAATCAATACGCTAGGATCATATGGTGTTTGAGATGGTGTGCAGTCCGAATATCCAAAACGACTCAACACCTTCTCAACGTAATGGGATTGCAGAAGTGTGATCCCACCCTCATTATCTCTCAGTAGCTTGATGTTCAAGATAACATCAGCCACACCAAGGTCTTTCATCTCAAAGTTCTGAGATAGAAACGATTTGACCTCCTCAATGACTTTGAGGTTTGTTCCGAATATCAGTATGTCATCAACATACAAGCACAGTATAACTCCTTCGCCCCCACCATGGCGATAGTATACACATTTGTCAGCCTCATTAACAACGAAACCAACAGATGTCAAAGTTGTATTAAACTTATCATGCCATTGCTTAGGTGCTTGTTTCAGGCCATATAAAGATTTTATCAACCTACACACCTTTCTTTCCTGACCATCTATCACAAAGCCATCAGGCTGTTGCATGTAGATTTCCTCCTTTAGCTCTCCATTTAGAAAAGCCGTCTTAACATCCATCTGATGGACGAGAAGACCATGTGAGGCCGCCAACGAGAGTAATACTCGAATGGTGGTCAGTCTAGCCACAGGTGAATAAGTATCAAAGAAATCTTCCTCTTCTTGCTGATCATAGCCCTTGGCCACAAGCCTAGCCTTGTACTTTTCAATCGTACCATCGGGCCTAAGCTTCTTTTTGAACACCCACTTACATCCCAGTGGTTTGCAACCATAGGGACGGTCGGTGATCTCCCATGTCCCATTAGCCATGATGGAATCCATCTCGCTACGGACCGCATCCTTCCAGTAGTCAGCTTCTGGAGAGGCATACGCTTCTGAAATAGAAGTGGGAGTATCATCCACGAGGTACACGAAGAAATCATCACCAAAGGTCTTTGCAGTCCTTTGTCTCTTGCCCCTACCAAGGGTTTCCTCGTCATCCTCCTCGGGATTTTCATCATGTGTTTGTTCATAATATTCCATAGGGATGGCAGGTTCAGGAGTCTCCTCAGATTCCTGTCTAGAAGTGCTTTGCATATCTCTCATAGGAAAAATATCCTCAAAGAATGTAGCATCCTTAGACTCCATAATTGTACCGATCTTCTGGTCAGGTACCTCAGATTTCACTACTAGAAATCTATAGCCAACGCTGTTCTTAGCGTAGCCCAAATTAATGCAGTCCACGGTCTTATGTCCAAACTTACGCTTTTTGGGGATCGGCACGTTGACTTTCGCCAAACAGCCCCAAGTGCGCAAGTACGAGAGTGTCGTCCTTCTCTTTGCCCATTTCTCATAGGGAGTAATCTCACTATCCTTTGTCGGAACTTTATTCAGGACATGACATGCCGTCAATATAGCCTCCCCCCACCATGCCTTGGATAAACCCGATGTATCTAACATGGCGTTAACCAAATCAGTTAGAGTACGGTTTTTCCCCTCGGCAACCCCGTTTGACTGGGGTGAATAGGGAGGCGTCCTCTCATGAATAATGCCGTGTTCCGCACAGAAGGAATCAAACTCACTCGAGAAGTACTCTCCACCACGATCTGACCGGACTCGTTTAATTTTCTTTTCAAGTTGATTTTCAACTTCTGCCTTATAGATTTTAAAGTAGTGTAGAGCCTCATCTTTAGTATTTAACAGATACACATAGCAATATCTAGTGGAATCATCTATCAATGTCATGAAGTATCTCTTTCCACCTTTAGTCAACACACCATTCATCTCACAAAGATCAGAATGTATGAGTTCTAATGGTGCCAGGTGTCTCTCCTCCACGTTCTTATGAGGCTTGCGAGGTTGCTTAGCTTGCACACATGAAAGGCACTTAGAACCTTTGGCTAAAGTGAAACTCGGGATTAAATCCAACTTGGCTAGCCGCGTCATAACACCAAAACTAATGTGACAAAGACGTGAATGCCAAACTTCAGATTCATTAACATTCGAATGAATATGGTTCACGACTTTATTATAAAAATCTGCGAGGGAAAGGCGGAACATCCCTCCGCTCTCATAACCTTTTCCAACAAAGAGTCCATATTTTGTAACAACTAATTTATTAGACTCGAAAACCAACTTAAACCCTTCTCTACATAGAAGGGAGCCACTAACGAGGTTCTTCTTGATGGCAGGGACATGCTGCACGTTCTTCAGCTGCACGATCCTTCCCGAAGTAAACTTCAGATCGACCGTGCCAACACCATGAACAGAAGCACTCGCGCCATTCCCCATCAATACGGACCCGTGACCTGTGACCTGGTAAGAAGTGAACAATGAAATGTCAGCACACACATGAACACCTGCACCTGTGTCCACCCACCAATCGTTGGGTTGAAACACTGAAAAAACAGTAAATAAATTACCGTACCCAGATGCACCATTCTCATTGTTGCCCACAATCATGTTGACAGACTTGGAGTCCTGTCCTGACTTCTTGTACTTGTTTGGGCACTTGTTGGCCCAATGTTCAACCGAACCACAAGTAAAGCAGCCCTCGTCCTTCTTGTTCTTCTTGAAGGTCTTCTTACCCTTCTTCTTAAAGTCGGTATTGTGTTGGACACCGTTCTTTCCATTGGGCTTGTGGGAGTTGAAGTTCTTCTGGTTCACCATGTTGGCAACAGAAGTCCCTTCGGCCCCTTTTCCGTGCGAGTCTTTTGCCCTCGAATTCTGCTCAACACTCAGATGGCCAATGACATCCTTCACAGAGAATTCACGCCTCTGATGTTTCAGAGTGGTGGCAAAGTTCCTCCAGGAATTAGGGAGCTTAGCGATTATGCAGCCCGCGACAAACTTGCCCGGTAACTCGCACTTGAGAAGCTCAAATTCCTTAACAATGCATATTATCTCATGAGCCTGCTCCAATACAGGACGGTTTTCAACCATCTTGTAATCGTGGAACTGCTCTATAATATACATCTCGCTCCCTGCATCGGCGGCCCCGAATTTAGATTCGAGCGCCTCCCACAAGTCCTTGGCGACATGCACATGTAAATATGCGTCGACCAGTTTATCTCCGATCACGCTAAGAACTGCTCCGAGAAACACAACGGTAGCCTCCTTGAACGCCTTCTCCTGTTCAGGAGCAATCATTCCCGTGGAGACACCGGTGACCCAGAACACGTTTATAGCCGTGAGCCATAACGTGGTCTTAGTCTGCCAACGCTTGAAGTATGTACCGGTAAACTTATCCGGTTTCAGTGCAGCGGCAAAGCCACTTGCCGAGAAATTCCTACACATAATAGGTTTTTGGATTGTTGAGTAAATAGGCAATTTCTCGATTAAATTAATCCATGAGTAAATCACTAGCATGGCATTGACTAAGTTGATGACGTACTGACTCTGATCTAAACATGCACGTACTAAGCAAACAGTAGACAAATCTACCAGAAGGGCGTGGTTTCGGAGACCTGAGGCGAGGCGGGGCGGGCGGCGGAGGAGGAGTGCGCGAGGGCCTCTTCTCTTCTCAAGCTCCAATAGCATGTAGAAGAGAAACCCTTATAAATCACTCCAACTCTCCTTCCACTTCCGGGGTGGGACTAAACTTCCCACCACACCTAGTGCCATATAACCCACATGGGTCCTTAGAGATTTTTCAGAAATTGCAATATGGGCCTAAAGCCCATCTCAGATTTCAGCAGGACCTGCTCAGCCCGGTGGTCCTGTTCAGGAGCGCCTCCTCCAGCGTGCCGTTCCTGCCGAAGCTCAGGAACGGCGTGGCCGCCGACTGCGCCCAGCTCATCGGCTGGCAGTCGGCGCTCGTCATGCCCAGCTCCGGGAACTGGTCGTCCATCATGGCCACCAGCGAGCCGCACCCGCCGAGGTACAGGGCCTGGAACATGGCCTGCCGCCCTCGCACGATCGCCCTTAGGGTGATGTCGCTGGGTAGACACGGCGCCACGTCCTGCCATCTGGTGAGGACGTCCACGGCGCCCTGCTACACCGTCTTGGCGATGTTGAACGCCACCACCGTCGACGGGACCTGCACGAGCTGGACCTTCCACGAGAGCACGATGCCGAAGTTGCCGCCGCCGCCGCCGCCCTGTCCAGGAGCTCGCCGTCGGCGTTGACCAGCGTGGCGTCGAGCACCTTGTCGCTGGAGAGGCCGTGCTTGCGCATCATCATGCCGACGCCGCCGCCGCTCAAGTGGCCGCCCACGCCGATGGTCGGGCACTCGCCGGCCGGGAACGCGAGCCGGGAGTCGTTCTTGGCGATGGCGTAGTAGAGCTCCCCGATGGTGGCGCCCGAGTCGACCCAGGCCGTGGACTGGAGCCGGTTGACGCGCACGGCCCGGAGGTTGGCGCCGAGGTCGACCACCGCGAACGCCTCGGAAGAAGGCCGCGCCGAACGGTAGGACAGGCCCTCGTAGTCGTGCCCGCCGCTGCGCACGCGTAGGCGCACGCCCTGGCCGCGGCCGCAGAGCACGGCGGCCTGGACGTGGGAGGCGTCTCGGGGCGTGACGATGCAGAGCGGCCTCGCCGTGGCGTTGGTGAAGAACTTGCCGTTCCTGATGGAGGAGACCAGCACGTCGGTGAAGCTGCTGGAGGTCTGCGTGTACACCAGCTCGCTGGGTACAGTCTTGGCGTACAGCTCGCTGGCAGCTGCGTATTTGGATTAAGAAGATGGGCGAGGATGCCAAAAAAGTGTTCACAATGCCAAAAAAACCAAAAAGAAAACAAAAAAGAGACTCCGCCGACGATCAAAAGCCACCACCAGCTCCGTACGGCTACGCTGAACGCTCCTTGTGTTTTTTAAAAAAATGGGCGCGTTCATCTCGCGCCAAATCCAGCAGACGGTAATGATCGCCAGCGATTGAGCACGTTTTCTGCACACTGGCTTGTTAGACAGACCACCAATCCAGTCAGCAATGGAGGCCGACGCGTCCCACTCCCCCGGATCGAAGCCAGCGATCACAAAGCTGCCCGCCGCAAGCGGCAGCTGATTGGACAGGACCAAGTGCACTCGATCATGAGATGCACAGAGAGCAAAAGTTGCAATTCCGCCATTGCCGCGCCAAGAGTCTCTCGGCGGGGAGAACGCGGCGCTGCACCAACAAAGGCGACAACCAGGCCGAGAGACTCAAACAACGTTGCCGCAGCACAAACAACGTTGATCCGATCCCAGCATAGGCGTGTAGTGTGCATACTTTTGGATTTTCTGCTCTAAAAGTAGCTATTCGCCCTCTGCCCAAGCGTTAAAAATATACTCCAGATACAATAACAAAATATTACTCCCACTGTAAAATAAATGTAAAACGTTTTATGTCACTGAAGTAGTGACCTAAAATGTCTTACATTTGTTTACAGAGCGAGTATTATGCTATTTCATGTTCATAACTAATTTTATTTTTCTATGCTATAATTGCATTTGTTATTGATTATGAAATTCAGAGAAAAACTCAATTACATGTGTGAAAAACATAAACATCAAATGGGTCCATAGTCATATATCTAGGACTAGCTCATGTATTTATGATGATCTTGTTAATCTTATCATGACCATTGTTAAAGTAACAACGATGTCCACAATAATGAGTACACATTGGTGTTGGGTAGACCCAAAATTGCTATGATATCACATCATTATTATATCGCCGATATTTTTTCATATAATATATAACACTTTAGCTACACGTAAGTCGTATGAAAATTGAATTTGGGCCAGTCGATTTTATGTCCGTGCTCTCTTTTTTCTGTTGTGTGGTGTGTCTTGTTTTGGGCTGAAATGTTTTGATTGACCTGTATTTTGGGTCAGTCCATCTGACTCCTCAGTCCTCCTCTCTCTCGCTCTATTTTTCTATTTTCTGTTTCTATGTGTTTTTCTTTTGGTCTTTTGCTTTTCTTTATTAGTTGATTTTTGGTTTTCTTTTTGTGGATATTTTTTGGATCTTGGGTGAGTGTAAATGTACACCTAAATACTATACAATATATGTGAAAACTGCACTATTATATGACCATTCTTTGCATAAAAAGTAGTGCAATTAAAGTGCAAAGTTGTGTGATGTTTTTTGTTTCATTTTTCGTGTGATGCTTATTTATTACATGTTATAAAATATGCAATTTGTGTGTAAATTTTCTCATTAATTGGTTTATTTTAAATTTTGTTTTCTCCTTTTAAAGGTAATACCAGTGCCACTAATTCGTTCATCCTTTAATTTTTTTTCATTTTGTTTTTCTTCTCAAGAGTAATATCATTGCCATTAATTCATTATTCCTTAGAAAATAACTTCATTTTCTAGTTCTTAAAGTTATGTGCTATTATTTTTTAAAGTTTTTTTGTATTATTTTCTTCCTTTTAAAGGGTAATACCAATGTATAATTCATAGAAAATTTCAATTGCCTGATTTTGCTTTAGTATACATTTTATTTTCTTTCTTCCTTAGTGGTAATACCAATCCGACCAATTCATTCTTCCTTATGGAACTTCTTATTTGCAAAACTCCCACCATTATTGTGACGCCCCCGATTCAATCGTACACTAATCATACACACAAATGCGTACGATCAAGATCAGGGACTCACGTGAAGATATCACAACACAACTCTACAAATAAAATAAGTCATGCAAGCATCATATTACAAGCCAGGGGCCTCGAGGGCTCGAATACAAGAGCTCGATCATAGACGAGTCAGCGGAAGCAACAATATCTGAGTACAGATATAAGTTAAACAAGTTTGCCTTAAGAAGGCTAGCACAAACTGGGATACAGATCGAAAGAGGCGCAAACCTTCTGCCTGGGATCCTCCTAACTACTCCTGGTCGCCGTCAGCGGGCTGCACGTAGTAGTTGGCTCCTCCCGAGTGGTAGTAGTCATCGTCGACGGTGGCGTCTGGCTTCTGGGCTCCAACGTCTGGTTGCGACAACCAGGTAGAAGGGAAAGGGGGAAAAGAGGGAGAAAGCAACCGTGAGTACTCATCCAAAGTACTCGCAAGCAAGGAGCTACACTACATATGCATGGGTAAATGTGTAAAGGGCCATATCGGTGGACTGAACTGCAGAATGCCAGAATAAGAGGGGGATAGCTAATCCTGTGGAAGACTATGCTTCTGGTAACCTCCATCTTGCAGCAGGAGAAGAGAGTAGGTGGTAAGTTCACCAAGTATCATCGCATAGCATAATCCTAACCGATGATCCTCTCCTCGTTGCCCTGTGAGAGAGCGATCACCGGTTGTATCTGGCACTTGGAAGGATGTGTTTTATTAAGTATCCGATTCTAGTTGTCATAAGGTCAAGGTACAACTCCAAGTCGTCCTGTTACCGAAGATCACAGCTATTCAAATAGATTAACTTCCCTGAAGGGGTGCACCACATAACCCAACACGCTCGATCCCATTTGGCCGGACACACTTTTCTGGGTCATGCCCGGCCTCAGAAGATCAACACGTCGCAGCCCTACCTAGGCACAACAGAGAGGTTAGCACGCCGGTCTAAACCCTATGGCGCAGGGGTCTGGGCCCATCGCCCATTGCACACCTGCACGTTGCGAGGGTGGCCGGAAGCAGAACTAACCCCCTTAATACAAGAGCAGGCTTACGTTCCAATCCGGCGCGCGCCACTCAGTCATTGACGTCACGAAGGCTTCGGCTGATACCACGACGTCGAGTGCCCATAACTGTCCCCGCGTAGATGGTTAGTGCGTATAGGCTAGTAGCCAGACTCAGATCAAATGCCAAGATCTCGTTAAGCGTGTTAAGTATCCGCGAACGCCGAACAGGGCCAGGCCCACCTCTCTCCTAGGTGGTCTCAACCTGCCCTGTCGCTCCGCCACAAAGATCCACTCGCGGGTACTCCTACGAGCCGACCCGTCTTTGGTCACCACATGTACCATGTATAAAGTATATAGTATATACCGTGATCACCTCCCGAGTGATCACGGCCCGATAGTATAGCATGGCAGACGGATAAGAATAAAGGGCCACTGATGATAAACTAGCATCCTATACTAAGCATTTGGATTGCAGGTAAAGGTAACAATAGTAGTAGCAAGGACAGGCTATGCATTAGGATAGGATTAACGGAAAGCAGTAACATGCTACACTACTCTAAGGCAAGTAGTATAGAGGAGAGTAGGCGATATCTGGTGATCAAGAGGGGGGGCTTGCCTGGTTGCTCTGGCAAGAGAGAGGGGTCGTCAACACCGTAGTCGTACTGGGTAGCAGCGGCGTCGGTCTCGGTGTCTAGCGAGAGAAGAGGGGGAAGAAACAATAAATATAATGCAAACAAATGCATGACGATGCATGACATGACAAAGCGTGATGCTAGGTGTGCCCTAACGCGGTACGAGGTGGTACCGGTGAAGGGGGGAAACTTCCCGGGAAGTATTCCCGGTGTTTCGCGTTTTCGGACAGATGAACCAGAGGGGGAAAGTTGCGTGTTTGCTATGCTAGGGATGTGTGGCGGACGAACGGGCTGCGTATCCGGATTCGTCTCGTCATTCTGAGCAACTTTCATGTTGAAAATATTTTAATCCGAGTTACGGATTAAAAGATATGATTTTCTAAAGATTTTATTAATTTCTGGAATTTAATTAATTATTTAATTTAATTTCGAAAATGGATTTATGACATCAGCATGATGTCAAGCTGACGTCAGCAGTCAACATGGGTTGACTGGTCAACTAGACCAGTGGGTCCCACTAGTCAGTGACACATTTTAATTAAACAATTTAATTAACCTAATTAGTATTAATTAGGGGGTGGGCCCCACTGTCATTGACTACTTAATTAACTAATTAACAGATCAGGTTAATTAGGTAACTACTGTGTAATTAGTTTAATTATTTGTTTTGTTTAATTAATCAAAATTAATTAAGTTAATTATTTCTGTAATTAATTAATTAATTAATTATATTAATTATGTTTTATATTATTATTCTAAATATTTTTTTATAAACGTTCTAGGGGCTTGAGGCCCCACTTGTCATAGGGCCAGCGGGCCAACAGGGTTAACGGGCGCGGGGTGTGGGGCACAGCCCGAGCGGTTCGGGTTGGCATCCGCCTGTTTGGGCGCCAGTGAATGGAGCCGGGACGCCGGCGACTGTGGCAAGCGCAACAGCGAGCGGGGCGACTGGCCGGCAGCGGCGACTGAGGTCGGGCGAGGGGAGCAGGGGCGTGCGGTGGGGCGTGGGCGCTCGGGCGAGCCGGGGCGCGGCCAACCGCGGATGCGGGCGGCGTGGCGAGGCAACGGCGGGGCAACGGCTGCAGGGACGAGCAGGAGGCGACACGTCAGAGGCAGGCGCAGGTTGCTGCGGTGGCCGCGGGCGGTCCCGAGTGGAGGCGCCGAGCGGGGCGAGGCTGGGCTGCAGGGGGAGAGGCCGGAGGCAGGTTCGACGGCTCCAGGCAGCAAGCAGCAGCGCGAGCGGAGGTACGGGGGAGCGGGTGCGCCGGTCGCGGCGACAGCGAGCGCATGGCGCCGCGGTGAGCGCGAGTGAGCAGTGGCTCGCGATGCGTGCGGGCGTGC
>NC_057806.1:689895165-689903321 GCF_018294505.1 Triticum aestivum | reverse complement strand
ATGGTGGTTAGGGTTACGGGGGGGGAGGGGGGAGAGGGGATAAGGGAGTGTGGGGGTGGGCCGGCCTGGTGGGTCGTGGCTCAGTTGGGCCGGTGGCCTGCTGGGCCGGAGCCCCGGGGGGGTTTCTTTTCCTTTTTTTGTTTGTTTTTCTCTTTTGTATTTTCTTTCTTTTATTTATTTTCTCTTCTGTTTTAATCCAATTTAAAATATTTATGCATTTTATAAAACTGTGTCTTCTACACCATAATTACCAGTGCAATATTTGGCCCTGACCGCACAATTTTGTTTCAACTTTCAAAAACTTTTGTTGTTTGCCATTTTTTTGAACTGATTTTTGAATCGGTTTGAACTAACGAAAGTTTAGCAACAATAATCACAGATGACATGGCATCATTAGGAGAGTTTTACTGTAGCCTAATTATCCGGGCGTTACAATTATATGCTAATTGTTGCATATCATAAGAAAACGCAAATTATATTTCACATGTGTACATATTTTACCATTTTTTATTTTCCTTTTTCTTAGAGGCTAATACCAATGCCACTAACTCATTTTACTTAGGAAATTTCAATATTATGTTTACCATGAAATATGCATGTAAATTATACTAGATTGCAAAAATTGCACTATTATATGATTTCTTTTGGCATATTAAAAATTCCCAATTTTAGTGCAAAGTTGTAAGTAAGTTTTTTGGTTTCTTTTTATTTTCTTACTTCTTAAAGGGTAACACCAGTGCCACTAATTCATTCATCCTTAGAAAAATTTATTATTATTATTTGGTTTAGTTTTTTTCCTTTTTCCTTCTTAAAGGGTAATACCAATGCTACTAATTCATTCTTCCATAAAAAACTTAATTATTTTTATCTTGTTTATATTTTTTATTTCATTTTATCTCTTTTTAAAGGGTAATACCAATGCCACTAATTCAATCCTTCTTAGAAAACTTATTGTTTGCAAAAAAAATCACTATAATATGCTTATTTTTGCATATAAAAAGTGCAATTTTATGTAAATTATGTCCTCATTATTTGTTTCTTTATTTTCACCGGTGCCACTAATTTATTCTTACTTACATAAACTTGATTATTTTGATTTTGATTTAGTTTTATTTTCATTCTTTTTAAAGGGTAATATCGATGCTAATAATTCATTCGTTATTCAAAAGCTTCTTTTTTATGGAAATCTCACTATTACATTCTTAATCTTGCATATTTTTTAAAAACACATTTCTTTGGAAAACTGTGCACAAATTTTATCATTATTTGTTATCTATTCTCTTTCTTCTTAAAGGGCAATGCAATTGTCAGTAATTCATTCCTATGAAAACCATTCTCAGAGTTTCTGGTTCAAAAGCTTATTTTTATGAAAATTCCACTATTATATTACCATTCTTAGACTTCTTGGTTCAAAAACTTCATTTTACAAAAAATCCACTATTATATTCGTATTCTTGCATATTATAAAAAACGCAATTTTTATGTAAATTGTGTGCAAATTTTGTCATTATTTCTTTTTATTGTATTTCTTCTTAAAGGGCAATGCAATTGCCACAAATTCATTCCTATAAACACCATTCTTAGAGTTCTTGGTTTTTTGTTCATCTATTCTTCATGTGTATAATAGGTTTATTGTTGCATATTATAAAAAGTGTATTTTTTGTGTAAATTGTGTGCATGTTTTTTTAAAGTTTCTACTAGATTCTTTCTTATTTAAGGGTAACCATGCCACTACTTCATTCTTCTTTAGAAAATTTCATTTTTTTTGTTTTCTTCAGTCTTAATGTAGGGGGGAAGGAGAAGGGTGGAGAAAGAAGCCAGCTAGGCCTTTGGATCTAGATCAAATGGTGGAGACCGATTTTATCGACGCAAAAAACATCAAACACCTCACACATTGTCGCCCCATTTTTCAATTTATTTCTTGTTTTAGGTAATATAAATCCCTTAATTCTCCTTAAATAATGTCTTTATTTTTTTATTTTTTATTTTGCTCCATCTACATGACAGAAGAAGTGAATGATAAGCACACCATGTATGTGATGTGCCTCTGTGTATTGTCCATGTGTGTGACATGCGTGTGGGCTTTTTCGCATGGGCATGTGACCGTTTATGCATGATTTATGTGGTGCGTCGTATACATGTATGTGCTCACCCGTCGTAGCCGCTGGTGAAGGAGGTCAGGTCCAATACGGGGGCTACCAGGTTGTACAAAAAGTGACCGACCTGAAAATAAAATTCAGTCGACGGTGCACTAGTCGGTCCCAATATACTAATGTATACTCACATCCTTAGACCATGAGAAGAAGCTCACAAAGAACACGAGTGCTAGGCAGCCTCTAACTCTGAGCATTCTCACCTTAATTTTTGTTGTTTCTCTCAAAGCAAGAGTACGTGTTGTTACGTGAATCGAGGTCGCTCCTTTTATATTGCTCCCACCCCCGAGCAATGCTACATCCATGGGCTTTTTAGTTTACGGGAGCTAAAACATTTGGCAAGCTTTGGGGGTAGAACATTTGGCAAGCTTTGACTGGAGAGAAGGGGAAGGACGGGCCCACCCACGGTGAAATTCAGGGGGGGAGAGGATTAATAGGCAAGTTTTGTAAAAGGTTCATAGATGTAGAATTATTGCCCACCCCCTCTCCCTTCTGAATGAAAGCCATTCTCAGTAATGTGTCTTATTTAGCAAAAGGGAATTAATTAATCATTCGTCATGTGCGGCTACTGTTGGTCGAGGTCGGTGAACTTTCCCTTGCTGTATGAACAACAGAGTACCATTGACTTGCACTTTGTTATTCTTTGTGGTCGGCTGGCTGCTATCGGATGGCTGCTGGTGTTTTATCAAAGAAAGAGAAAGGCTACCCCCCTATGATTTCCATTCAGGGAAACCACAAGTTTTGACTACAAGACACAAGACCCACACGCCACAACTACCAATGACCAGACTACTATGGAACAAAATAAAGCAAACCGCAGGCAGGCGCACTCCCAGGCATACCCAAGAATGTCACCAGTAACCCCAGCCAAACTACTAAGCATCTCTCTCCCATACTCCAACTGATGAATTCGCCTAGATGAACAATACTCCATCCATTTATTTTTAGTCTGCATATAAGATTTGGTCAAAGTAAAACTTTGTTAACGTTGACTAAATTTATAGAAAAAAAATCAAGATTCACAATATGAAAACAATATTGTTAGATGCATTGTGAAATTAATTTTCATACCATATAGGTTTAGTATTGTAGATGTTGATATTTTTCCTATAAATTTGATCAAACTTTACAAAGTTTGACTTTGACCAAATCTTATATGCGGACTAAAAAGAAACGGAAAGAGTACTATATAAAACCGTGCTTTGGTTTGATTGCGACATGCATGCGGTGAGGATGAGCATGCTCGTTGAGATGTCAACGACAATCCCAGCATTGGCGTGTAGTGTGTGTTTGTTATGGAAAGTATCAGATATCTTTGGATAGAAGAATGATGCTTATTATGGAGAGTACCATTGTTTTTTAGTATTGACTATAGCATAAGTAGTGTGCTTAAATACCTGATAACCCACAAGTATAGGGGATCGTAACAGCTTTCGAGGGTAGAATATTCAACCCAAATTTATTCATTCGACACAAGGGGAGCCAAAGAATATTCTCAAGTATTCGCAGCTGAGTTGTCAATTCAACTACACCTGGAAACTTAGTATCTGCAGCAAAGTGTTTAGTAGCAAAGTAATATGATAGTGATGGTAACGGTAACAAAAGAGTAACGAAAGCAAATTAATGTTTTTGGTATTTTGTTGTGATTGTAACAATAGCAACGGGAAAGTAAATAAGCGTAAACCAATATATGGAAATCTCGTAGGCATCAGATCAGTGATGGATAATTATGCCGGATGTGATTTCATCATGTAACAGTCATAACATAGGGTGACACAGAACTAGCTCCAATTCATCAATGTAATGTAGGCATGTATTCCGAATATAGTCATACGTGCTTATGGAAAAGAACTTGCATGACATCTTTTGTCCTACCCTCCCGTGGCAGCGGGGTCCTAATGGAAACTAAGGGATATTAAGGCCTCCTTTTAATAGAGAACCGGAACAAAGCATTAGCACATAGTGAATACATGAACTCCTCAAACTACGGTCATCACCGGTAAGTATCCCGATTATTATCACTTCGGGGTTAACGGATCATAACACATAATAGGTGACTATAGACTTGCAAGATAGGATCAAGAACTCTCATATATTGATGAAAACATAATAGGTTCAGATCTGAAATCATGGAACTCGGGCCCTAGTGACAAGCATTAAGCATAGCAAAGTCATAGCAACATCAATCTCAGGACATAGTGGATACTAGGGATCAAACCCTAACAAAACTAACTCGATTACATGATAAATCTCATCCAACTCATCACCGTCCAACAAGTCTACGATGGAATTACTCACGCACGGCGGTGAGCATCATGAAATTGGTGATGGAGGATGGTTGATGATGACGATGACGATGAATCCCCCTCTCCGGAGCCCCAAACGGACTCCAGATCAGCCCTCCCGAGATGTTTTAGGGCTTGGCGTCGGCTCCTTATCATAAAACGCGATGAATTCTTCTCTCCTATTTTTTTCTCCCGGAAAGCAGATATATAGAGTTGGAGTTGGAGTCGGGAGGTCTCCAGGGGGCCCACGAGGTAGGGGGGCGCGCCCCCACCCTCGTGGACAGGGTGTGGGCCCCCTGGTCTTCATCTTTGGCGACAATTTTTTATTATTTAGGTCATTCCGAGAACTTTTGTTTTCTACACATAAAACAACATCATGACAGTTCTGCTGAAAACAGCGTCAGTCCGGGTTAGTTCCATTCAAATCATACAAGTTAGAGTCCAAAATAAGGGCAAAAGTGTTTGGAAAAGTAGATACGACGAAGACGTATCAACTCCCCCAAGCATAAACCCTTGCTTGTCCTCAAGCAATTCAGTTGACAAACTGATAGAAATTGTGACGCCCCCGATTCAATCGTACACTAATCATGCACGCAAATGTGTACGATCAAGATCAGGGACTCACGGGAAGATATCACAACACAACTCTAAAACATAAATAAGTCATACAAGCATCATAATACAAGCCAGGGGCCTCGAGGGCTCGAATACAAGTGCTCGATCATAGACGAGTCAGCGGAAGCAACAATATCTGAGTACAGACATAAGTTAAACAAGTTTGCCTTAAGAAGGCTAGCACAAACTGGGATACAGATCGAAAGAGGCGCAGGCCTCCTGCCTGGGATCCTCCTAACTACTCCTGGTCGTCGTCAGCGGGCTGCACGTAGTAGTAGGCACCTCCGGTGTAGTAGGAATCATCGTCGATGGTGGCGTCTGGCTCCAGGGCTCCAGCATCTGGTTGCGACAACCAGGTAGAAGGGAAAGGGGAAAAGAGGGAGAAAAGCAACCGTGAGTACTCATCCAAAGTACTCGCAAGCAAGGAGCTACACTACATATGCATGCGTATATGTGTAAAGGGCCATATCGGTGGACTGAACTGCAGAATGCCAGAATAAGAGGGGGATAGCTAATCCTGTCGAAGACTACGCTTCTGGCAGCCTCCGTCTTGCAGCATGTAGAAGAGAGTAGATTGACGTCCCCCAAGTAGCATCTCCAAGTAGCATCTCCAAGTAGCATCTCCAAGTAGCATCTCCAAGTAGCATCTCCAAGTAGCATCGCAGTAGCATAATCCTACCCGGCGATCCTCCCCTCGTCGCCCTGTGGAAAAGCGATCACCGGGTTTTCTGTGGAACTTGGAAGGGTGTGTTTTATTAAGTATCCGGTTCTAGTTGTCATAAGGTCAAGGTACAACTCCAAGTCGTCCTGTTACCGAAGATCACGGCTATTCAAATAGATTAACTTCCCTGCAGGGGTGCACCAACTTACCCAACACGCTCGATCCCATTTGGCCGGACACACTTTCCTGGGTCATGCCCGGCCGCGGAAGATCAACACGTCGCAGCCCCACCTAGGCACAACAGAGAGGTCGGCACGCCGGTCTAAACCTAAGCGCGCAGGGTTCTGGGCCCATCGCCCTGAGCACACCTGCACGTTGCGTAGGCGGCCGGAAGCAGACCTAGCCTAGTGGCGTTCCAGTCCAATCCGGCGCGCGCCGCTCCGTCGCTGACGTCTGAAGTGCTTCGGCTGATACCACGACGCCGGGATACCCATAACTACTCCCACGTAGATGGTTAGTGCGTATAAGCTCGTAGCCAACTCAGATCAAATACCAAGATCCCGTTAAGCGTGTTAAGTATCCGCGAACGCCGAACAGGGCCAGGCCCACCTCTCTCCTAGGCGGTCTCAACCTGCCCTGTCGCTCCGCCACAAAGTAACAGTTGGGGGCCGTCGGGAACCCAGGCCCACCTCTACCGGGATGGAGCCACCTGCCCCTTCAGCCCTCATCTCCGAACAGTATCACAGGTAATGTAACTGTGTAAAGTATATCGTATATGCCCGTGATCACCTCCCGAAGTGATCACGGCCCAGTAGTATAGCATGGCAGACGGACAAGAGTGTAGGGTCACTGATGGAACACTAGCATCCTATACTAAGCAGTAGGATAGCAGGTAAAGGTAACAACAGTAGTAGCAAGGACAGGCTATGCAGCAGTATAGGATTAACTAAAAGCAGTTACATGCTACACTACTCTAATGCAAGCAGTATAGAGTAGAATAGGCGATATCTGGTGATCAAGGGGGGGCTTGCCTGGTTGCTCTGGCAAGAGAGAGGGGTCGTCGGTGACGTAGTCGTACTCGGTGGCATCAGCGTCGGTCTCGTAGTCTACCGGAGATAAGAGGGGGAAGAAACAATGAATACAATGCAAACATAAACACGACGAGGCGTGACGTGACAATGAGCGGTGCTAGGTGTGCCCTAACGTGGTATGAGGTGGTACCGGTTAAGGGGAGAAACATCCGGGAAAATATCCCCGGGGTTTCGTGTTTTCGGGCAGCGGAGCCGGAGGGGGAAAGTTGCGAGTTTGATAGGTTAGGGGTGTGTGGCGGACGAATGAACTGCGTATCCGGATTCGTCTCGTCGTTCTGAGCAACTTTCATGTTGAAAATATTTTAATCCGAGTTACGGATTAAAAGATATGATTTTCTAAAGATTTCATTAATTTCTGGAATTTAATTAATTATTTAATTAATTCGAAAAAATGGATTTATGGCGTCAGCATGATGTCATGCTGACGTCAGCAGTCAACAGAGTTGACTTGGTCAACCTAACATGTGGGTACACGGGGACCCACCTGTCATCCTCTAATTAGGTTAATTAGGGTTTAGGTTAATCTAATTACAGTTTAATTAAACTTAACTAGTTAATTAAATTAATTAAACCGGATTAATTAACTTACTTAATTCATTAGTTAATTAATTAATTAATAATTAATTTTTTTAATCACTTTTATTTTTATTTAATAATTTTATTTTTAATTCTCTTTTTTTTAAACCGTTCGGGTGTGGGCCCCCGTTGTCATAGGGCCACTAGGCCTTAGCGTACACGGGCACACGGGCGCCGGGGCGTGCGGGTGCGGGCGTAGCCCGTATGGGCGCTACGGGCGTGACCGGCAGGGGCACACCCGGCTGGGCGCCGGCGACCACGGTAGGGCGCCGGAGAAGAGGGAGGCCGGTGGCCTGGGACGACCTGGGTGGACGCGGGTCGGCAGTGAGGGGATCCGTAGGGGGGGCGTGGCACACAATGGGGATGGAGAAGGGCAGCAGCGGCTGCGGTCGGCGCGAGCGCGCGCGAGCAGTGAGGCCACGAGGCGTGGGCGGTTGTGGGGCGCGCCCCGGGCGCATCGAGGAGAGGGCGTGCGCGACCGGGCGCACCTACAGGCGCGGTGAGCGCGTCGACAGAGGCGGCGGCCAGCGGCGACTACGAGCGTTGCACATCGACGGCGGAGCTCACCGAGCCCTGTAGGTGTGCTTAAGTAGGCTCGAGGAGGAGTCGGGGAGGTCCGGCGACTAAGAGGGCGGCGGTGGTGGAGACGACGACGTCCAAGGCGAGCGCGGCGACGGCGGTTCGGCGTCGAGATGGGATCGGGGGGGCTGCCCCGATCCAGATCGGGCAGGGAGGGAGATGAGGGAGCGAGGCGGAGGGCGACGGGGTCCTCAGG
>NC_057806.1:689887269-689894703 GCF_018294505.1 Triticum aestivum | reverse complement strand
GTGCGGGGACGGGCGACGGGGTCAGGCCTCTCCCCGATCCAGATGGGATCGAGAGGAGAGGGGGGAGAGGGAGTGGCGTCGTGGGGAGGGGAAGTGGGTGACGGGGTGGTTAGGGTTTCGGGGGGGGGGAATGGATAAGGGGAGGGGGGTGGCCGGTTGGGCCTGCGCCCGAATGGGCCGACCAACGAGGCCAGTAGGCCGTGGGAGGGGGTTCCCTCTTTTTTTGTTTTGTTAGTTTCTTTCTTTTATTTATTTTCCTTTTCTGTTTTTATTTTTTTTTAAATACTTAGGCAGTTTATAAAATTGTGTTTATTACACCATATTGACTTATGTAAAATATGGCATCTCCCGAACACTTTTGTTTTAAATTTTGAAAAACTTTTATTGTTTGCTTTGATTTTGAAATTTGAATTCGAACGGGATTGAATCATCGCGAGGTTTACAACAGTAAGAGTGGTGATGAGGCATCATTAGCAGAGGTTACTGTAGCTTGATTATCCGGGCGTCACAATTCTCCTCCACTACAAGAAATCTCGTCCCGAGATTTAGGAGGGGAGTAAGGGGGAAGAATAGGTTACGAAATTCAAACGATTCTTCTCGGTCTTGGTTGCTCTTCTCGAAGTGGTCGATCCATAGCGCTGATGTCTTCATTCCTATGCATCAATGCATCATGATGAGGTTGTCTTCCTTTCTTCAGGAACTCCATTGTACTTACGATAATGAAAAGGGGTAACTACTGAAGAATGGACCTTCAAGGTCAACTACCTAGCAGATAACTGAGAGTATGTGGTAGAAGTAACTCTCGAATAGATACTTAAGAAATTATCGAGAGTACAGTAAGAAGGTACCATGAGAAGTTTCAAACGGGTAGGCGATCGTTCGATGTCTGAAACAACACACGAAAGGGGTCCAAAGCAATGAGATTGAATATTGCATCTGTTTCCAGAATAGATCACTAGGAAGGTGGCTCGCGAATTACACACGAAGCCAAGCGTGAGTATTGACTTTGGGAAAGGGGGTACAGGAGGGTCAGGTTTCGAGCCTGTGGAACTGTGGGTTATGGGCCCACCATGTGGGTTAAAAGTAGGAAAGGCAATGACGTCTTGCACAATCATGTAAGCAAGGCATGTTAGAGGATAGCCTGACAGTTATGTCGGCAACAATGTCGGTACCAAGGGCGAGGGACGAAGAGAACCATCTTCCTGCTCGTTGAACGAGGCGGACCAATAGGCAAAGTTCTCGACCATCGGTGGTTACCGGAATGTTATCACCAAAATAACAGGGTCTTTCTAACAGCATTGTACACCGAGGTGTTTACAAAAGTAGGAGAATATTACTGCTTAGATCTCATAGATCACAAGAAAGGTTAAACCAAACAATGGAAAGGAAGATATGATTATCGGATTTAACCAGATCAATGGAAAGGAAAAATGTGTTTAAACACATTTTCCAGGGGTATATCCTTCCCAAGGACAAGCAGATGATATCCATGACAGGATAGTAGGTAGAAAACCATTTTTGGTAAGGGGAGAAAAATTTCATGACATTACCCATACAACGGTGTTTGGATATTTGATAAAGAGAATTTAGCATTGTGCTTCAAATGTTCTTGGTGATGAACGGAGTACCACAGACATGCTTCAGGTAGCAATGATATGGTGTTTCAATCAAGGGCCCGACTTCGGATACACCAATCATCCATCAGGAGTAATAAAATAAGTCCTACCACTTCCTCCAGGAGGAATGGTTATCCTTGCAAAAGAAATCATAATGATAGGTCCTCCAGCCAGGGGGGGTGCTAGGCATGACATCATGTTACCGGGTCATCAAAGGACAAACAACATAACTCCTGGAAAGTTGTCCCAACCATCATATCTGACCAAGATTCAGATCCAATTGGTGTCATGATGCCTCAGACTCAGGATGTCCGAGAAGAAAAGGCGCAACACAAATCATTGAAATGGCATTGCAAGATTCTCGGGAAATGAACTATGGGAGCGGGTTCCTGAAACAATAGTTCATCATTAAACCAAGGAGAGGTGAGGAGGTGGCTGATTGACTCAGCGACAATTCATTGAGATTTTCAAAAGATGGATTTCCACAATAATGTGAACAAGATGACATTTGTCAGATCAAATGGTATAATGATGTATGCTCGAGGAAAACATACACAATTAAACATTGGTTGAAAGGTGCACCCGAAATATGGGTTGGGTTGCACGACCAATGTCAGAATGGTGATTCAATAGTCAATAGCCTAAGAATGAACTTTCGACCATTAATCTTCAAAAAAATAGGGTTGTTAGAAGGAAAGAATCCAAACAACACCGTTCACTTGTTGGAATTAACACGGGGACCAAGAAAGAATGGTGATGGTGAGAAGTATTTCTATGTCAAGAATCCTCAAGAGGTGGAACAAATCTCAGAACATTCTTGACATAAAGGATGGTAATACTCCAAGGTAAAGAAGAACAATTGCTGGATAGCAAGGAACTCAAGGTATAACACCAAACATGAACAAGCTTGTGTTGGTGGGAGGGCAATAAAGTGATCGACGATAATACAATTCATCGAGGGCAAGGATGGTATTTCTCATCATGAATTCAATTGATATCCTGGATGAGCTCAGAATGATGATGATGATCACGACACATTTGTCGAGAGATTTCACGAAGATGTAATCGACCGACGATGACATCAAGTCAAACAATGATGAAGTGAAAGGTTATTGGAACCAAGGGTACGACACAAACTCGAAGCCAAGCTTGTTGTTCAAGGTGAAATGATATGACGATGAGGATCGACGTAAGGTTAGTTCATCGTCGAAAGTTGTGCTCCAGGAATAAGGACCGGGTAGCACAGTTAAAATCATCACGACAATGATATAGCCAAACAGGCTAGGAATGGCGTGATCGGGTACAAACTCGTACTTATAGAAGCTTACTGAAGAGTTGTTGAACCATAGTGCGGACTCGGTTCCGTTATCGGTGTCTTTGAGTGTTTATTAACTCAGAGCCCGTGAAAAATTGGACTCAGTGGGAAGGTAGCACTTGATGAAGAACTCATAAGGAGTTATGCAGTTCCATGATAATCTCGAGATACCAGGGGGGTAATACTCGACACAAGATCAAAGTAAAGGTTGGACTGGTGTATTGATCCATAGGAGACAATTGTTTTAACTTGTCCGAGAAATGAGATCAAAGAAGAACAATCATGGTCGGAACCACGGTTGCAAGGGATCAATTCACAGATACCATATGTTAGTTATCAAGGAAATAGTTATTGTTACAAGAAGCTTCCATGATAGGATATACATCGCGCCCATGGGCATGAACACAAAGTTCAAGGTCGACTCCCACTTCTCCAATGCATACCCTTTCATTCACTTCTCGCTTTCGATGAAGTTATAGCGTTGAAATTTTATCTGGCAAAATACCAGAAGAGTACGACTCGTGAAAACTTTCGAGTTCACACATATTAAGGAAGGCATAGGTTCAACCCAATGGGGCATCTTAGAATCCTATACCAGAATCTTTTAGAAGTAATTAACTCAAGCTCGAAGGCCGAGCATGGTTGAGAAAGTAGATGATACAATTTACCAAAGGCATTATGTATCCGAGAAAAGGCTCACAAGTTTATTGAATATGAAGGGCGTTGTCAGATAAAATCCAACAAAGGATCTGGTGGTCCACAAGGGATCTGACGTGAGCATCGGTACTCAACTAGAGGAAGCAGATTATAGAAACAACTGACTAACTCAATTGTCAGATGCAAAGGAATTATGATTTCCAAATCAAGGGATCAGAAGCAATGCTCTGATTAGGGGTGGATAAGTTGAATAGCCGTAGGGTACAATCAAAGACAATTGGATTGGTCGAGAACCAATTCCAGTAAAAAGAATGGCAGCTCAGCCGGAAAAGTAATTTATAAGGATCAATGATGATTGTGTGTATTCGCAAACATATTGAGTCAACAGACTCAAAATGGTAATGACAAGGAATGTCAATATGACTACGAGACTTATGGGATTGTCCATAATGCAAGCAAGCAAGAATTTCAAGAGCCAAAGGCCCCAAAGGATTTTCGGAAGATCGAATATTATTTCGAAGACTTTTGTGAAACACATGAACGACTGGGGATGAGCGGATACTCGACAAGTGCGAGAAATTATTCTTAGGGGTGTTCAAGTGACAAGAACAGCAAGGCAGTAAGCTCAAGGGATTATCGAAATCACGACGAGTTTTTTAGGGTATCTTGTAATAACAAGACCACTGGGGATGAATGTAAGAATAACAAATGCAAGTAGTTATCCATAAGGGTTTGCGATGGAAGGTGAATTGCAAACGCGATGAACACAAGTTCTCGGGTTAACAGCGGAGAGTAACTTCAGGGTCTTCTGGTGCAGCAGACGATCATCGGTAATAAGGGGCTCTCCGGGTGAAAATGATAACGAGATCCTAATGTTAGATTTAGTAAAATTCATTTAACCCGAATAGAAGAGATGTCAGAGTCCCAGAGTATAGGTCGAGGAATAAAAGATCCTAGTACCACCCGATGGCGACGTGGGCCCGTAAGGCACACAGCCAAGTTAGTAAAAGTTTTTGTAATGTCTAGACTCGACTTCGGCCAAGGAGTGTGGAAGGGGGATTCCTACAGGCAGTCGGCTCTGATACCAACTTGTGACGCCCCCGATTCAATCGTACACTAATCATGCACGCAAATGTGTACGATCAAGATCAGGGACTCACGGGAAGATATCACAACACTACTCTAAAACATAAATAAGTCATACAAGCATCATAATACAAGCCAGGGGCCTCGAGGGATCGAATACAAGTGCTCGATCATAGACGAGTCAGCGGAAGCAACAATATCTGAGTACAGACATAAGTTAAACAAGTTTGCCTTAAGAAGGCTAGCACAAACTGGGATACAGATCGAAAGAGGCGCAGGCCTCCTGCCTGGGATCCTCCTAACTACTCCTGGTCGTCGTCAGCGGGCTGCCCGTAGTAGTAGGCACCTCCGGTGTAGTAGGAATCATCGTCGACGGTGGCGTCTGGCTCCAGGGCTCCAGCATCTGGTTGCGATAACCAGGTAGAAGGGAAAGGGGAAAAGAGGGAGAAAAGCAACCGTGAGTACTCATCCAAAGTACTCGCAAGCAAGGAGCTACACTACATATGCATGGGTATATGTGTAAAGGGCCATATCGGTGGACTGAACTGCAGAATGCCAGAATAAGAGGGGGATAGCTAATCCTGTCGAAGACTACGCTTCTGGCAGCCTCCGTCTTGCAGCATGTAGAAGAGAGTAGATTGACGTCCCCCAAGTAGCATCTCCACGTAGCATCTCCAAGTAGCATCTCCATGTAGCATCTCCAAGTAGCATCTCCATGTAGCATCTCCAAGTAGCATCTCCAAGTAGCATCGCAGTAGCATAATCCTACCCGGCGATCCTCCCCTCGTCGCCCTGTGGAAAAGCGATCACCGGTTTTTCTGTGGAACTTGGAAGGGTGTGTTTTATTAAGTATCCGGTTCTAGTTGTCATAAGGTCAAGGTACAACTCCAAGTCGTCCTGTTACCGAAGATCACGGCTATTCGAATAGATTAACTTCCCTGCAGGGGTGCACCAACTTACCCAACACGCTCGATCCCATTTGGCCGGACACACTTTCCTGGGTCATGCCTGGCCGCGGAAGATCAACACGTCGCAGCCCCACCTAGGCACAACAGAGAGGTCAGCACGCCAGTCTAAACCTAAGCGCGCAGGGGTCTGGGCCCATCGCCCTGAGCACACCTGCACGTTGCGTGGGCGGCCGGAAGCAGACCTAGCCTACTGGCGTTCCAGTCCAATCCGGCGCGTGCCGCTCCGTCGCTGACGTCTGAAGTGCTTCGGCTGATACCATGACGCCGGGATACCCATAACTACTCCCACGTAGATGGTTAGTGCGTATAAGCTCGTAGCCAACTCAGATCAAATACCAAGATCCCGTTAAGCGTGTTAAGTATCCGCAAACGCCGAACAGGGCCAGGCCCACCTCTCTCCTAGGCGGTCCCAACCTGCACTGTCGCTCCGCCACAAAGTAACAGTTGGGGGCCGTCGGGAACCCAGGCCCACCTCTACCGGGATGGAGCCACCTGCCCCTTCAGCCCTCATCTCCGAACAGTATCACATGTAATGTAACTGTGTAAAGTATATCGTATATGCCCGTGATCACCTCCCGAAGTGATCACGGCCCAGTAGTATAGCATGGCAGACGGACAAGAGTGTAGGGTCACTGATGGAACACTAGCATCCTATACTAAGCAGTAGGATAGCAGGTAAAGGTAACAACAGTAGTAGCAAGGACAGGCTATGCAGCAGTATAGGATTAACTGAAAGCAGTAACATGCTACACTACTCTAATGCAAGCAGTATAGAGTAGAATAGGCGATATCTGGTGATCAAGGGGGGGGGCTTGCCTGGTTGCTCTGGCAAGAGAGAGGGGTCGTCGGTGACGTAGTCGTACTCGGTGGCATCAGCGTCGGTCTCGTAGTCTACCGGAGATAAGAGGGGGAAGAAATAATGAATACAATGCAAACATAAACACGACGAGGCGTGACGTGACAATGAGCGGTGCTAGGTGTGCCCTAACGTGGTATGAGGTGGTACCGGTTAAGGGGAGAAACATCCGGGAAAATATCCCCGGGGTTTCGTGTTTTCGGGCAGGGGAGCCGGAGGGGGAAAGTTGCGAGTTTGATAGGTTAGGGGTGTGTGGCGGACGAACGGACTGCGTATCCGGATTCATCTCGTCGTTCTGAGCAACTTTCATGTTGAAAATATTTTAATCCGAGTTACGGATTAAAAGATATGATTTTCTAAAGATTTCATTAATTTCTGGAATTTAATTAATTCGAAAAAAATGGATTTATGACGTCAGCATGATGTCATGCTGACGTCAGCAGTCAACAGAGTTGACTTGGTCAACCTAACATGTGGGTCCAGGGGGACCCACCTGTCATCCTCTAATTAGGTTAATTAGGGTTTAGGTTAATCTAATTACAGTTTAATTAAACTTAACTAGTTAATTAAATTAATTAAACCAGATTAATTAACTTAATTAATTCATTAGTTAATTAGTTAATTAATAATTAATTTTATTAATCACTTTTATTTTTATTTAATAATTTTATTTTTAATTCTCTTTTTTTTAAACTGTTCGGGTGTGGGCCCCCGTTGTCATAGGGCCACTAGGCCTTAGCGGACACGGGCACACGGGCGCCGGGGCGTGCGGGTGCGGGCGTAGCCCATATGGGCGCTGCGGGCGTGACCGGCAGGGGCACACCCGGCTGGGCGCCGGCGACCACGGTAGGGCGCCGGAGAAGAGGGAGGCCGGTGGCCTCGGACGGCCTGGGTGGACGCGGGTCGGCAGTGAGGGGATCCGTAGGGGGGGGGGCG
>NC_057806.1:689885704-689886467 GCF_018294505.1 Triticum aestivum | reverse complement strand
GCGACGGGGTCAGGCCTCTCCCCGATCCAGATGGGATCGAGAGGAGAGGGGGGAGAGGGAGTGGCGTCGTGGGGAGGGGATGTGGGTGACGGGGTGGTTAGGGTTTCGGGGGGGAATGGATAAGGGGAGGGGGTGGCCGGTTGGGCCTGCGCCCGAATGGGCCGGCCAACTAGGCCAGTAGGCCGTGGGAGGGGGTTCCCTCTTTTTCTTGTTTTGTTAGTTTCTTTCTTTTATTTATTTTCCTTTTCTGTTTTTATTTATTTTAAAATACTTAGGCAGTTTATAAAATTGTGTTTATTACACCATATTGACTTATGTAAAATATGGCATCTCCCGAACACTTTTGTTTTAAATTTTGAAAAACTTTTATTGTTTGCTTTGATTTTGAAATTTGAATTCGAACGGGATTGAATCATCGCGAGGTTTACAACAGTAAGAGTGGTGATGAGGCATCATTAGCAGAGGTTACTGTAGCTTGATTATCCGGGCGTCACAATTCTCCTCCACTACAAGAAATCTCGTCCCGAGATTTAGGAGGGGAGTAAGGGGGAAGAATAGGTTACGAAATTCTAACGATTCTTCTCGGTCTTGGTTGCTCTTCTCGAAGTGGTCGATCCATAGCGCTGATGTCTTCATTCCTATGCATCAATGCATCATGATGAGGTTGTCGTCCTTTCTTCAGGAACTCCATCGTACTTACGATAATGATAAGGGGTAACTACTGAAGAACGGACCTTCAAGGTCAACTACCTAGCAGATAACT
>NC_057806.1:689868164-689885694 GCF_018294505.1 Triticum aestivum | reverse complement strand
GCCCGAATGGGCCGGCCAACGAGGCCAGTAGGCCGTGGGAGGGGGTTCCCTCTTTTTTTTTGTTTTGTTAGTTTCTTTCTTTTATTTATTTTCCTTTTCTGTTTTTATTTATTTTAAAATACTTAGGCAGTTTATAAATTGTGTTTATTACACCATATTGACTTATGTAAAATATGGCATCTCCCGAATACTTTTGTTTTAAATTTTGAAAAACTTTTATTGTTTTCTTTGATTTTGAAATTTGAATTCGAACGGGATTGAATCATCGCGAGGTTTACAACAGTAAGAGTGGTGATGAGGCATCATTAGCAGAGGTTACTGTAGCTTGATTATCCGGGCGTCACAAAAATAAAGAAAAACTTCTACAAACTCCGTTTGGTCTTATTGTTGTAAATATGTCAAGCTAGCATTCAAGTTTTCAGCAAAGATTATAACTAACCATATTTGCAATAATTCTCAGGTCTCATGATTACCCATATCAATAGCATAATCAACTAGCAAGCCATAATAATAAATCTCGGATGACAACACTTTCTCAAAACAATCATAATATGATATAACAAGATGGTATCTTGCTAGCCCTTTCTGAGACCGCAAAACATAAATGCAGAGCACCTTTAAAGATCAAGGACTGACTAGACATTATAATTCATGGTAAAAGAGATCCAATCATAGTCACATCCGATATAAATTAATAGTGATGAATGCAAATGACTGCTGCGCTCTCCAGCTAGTGCTTTTAATAAGAGGGTGATGACTCAACATAAAAGTAAATAGATAGGCCCTTCGCAGAGGGAAGCAGGGATTTGTAGAGGTGCCAGAGCTCGGTTTTGAAATAGAGAAAATTAATATTTTGAGCGGTATACTTTCATTGTCAACATAACAACCAAGAGATGGCGATCTCTTCCATGCTACACACATTATAGGCGGTTCCCAAACAGAATGGTAAAGTTTATACTCCCCCTCCACCAACAAACATCAATCCATGGCTTGCTCGAAACAACGAGTGCCTCCAACTAACAACAGTCCCAGGGGGAGTTTTGTTTTGCAATTATTTTGATTTAGTTTGCATAAAGCATGAGACTGGGCATCCCGGTGACCAGCCATTTTCTCGTGAGTGAGGAGCGAAGTCCACTCCTCTTGAGAATAACCCGCCTAGCATGGAAGATACAGACAACCCTAGTTGATACATGAGCTATTCGAGCATACAAAACAGGATGATTATTTGAAGGTTTAGAGTTTGGCACATACAAATTTACTTGGAACGGCAGGTAGATACCGCATATAGGGAGGTATAGTGGATTCATCTGGAATAACTTTGGGGTTTAAGGGATTGGATGCACAAGCAATATTCCTGCTTAGTACAGGTGAAGGCTGGCAAAAGACTGGGAAGCGACCAACTAGAGAGCGACAACAGCCATGTACATGCATTAAAATTAATAAACATTGGATGCAAGCATGAGTAGGATATAATCCACCATGAACATAAATATCGTGAAGGCTATGTTGATTTGTTTCAACTACATGCATGAACATGTGCCAAGTCAAGTCACTTAAATCATTCAAAGGAGGATACCACCCCATCATACCACATCATAACCATCTCAATAGCATGTTGGCACGCAAGGTAAACCATTATAACTCATAGCTAATCAAGCATGGCACAAGCAACTATGATCTCTAATTGTCATTGCAAACATGTTTATTCATAACAAGCTGAATCAAGAATGATGAACTCATCATATTTACAAAAACAAAAGAGGTCGAGTTCATACCAGCTTTTCTCATCTCAGTCAGTCCATCATATATCATCATAATTGCCTTTCACTTGCACGACCGAATGATGTGAATAATAATAAGAGTGCACATGCATTGGACTAAGTTGGAATATGCGAGCATTCAATAAACAGGAGAAGACAAAGCAATATGGGCTCTTGGTTAAATCAACAATAAAGCATATAAGAGACACTTCAACAATTTAATCATGGTCTTCTCCTACTGACCCCCAAAGAAAAGAAAAGAAATAAAACTATTTACATGGGAAAGCTCCCAACAAGCAAAAGAAGAACGGGAAATATTTTTGGGTTTTCTTTTTAATTATTACTACAGCAAGAAAAGTAAACTACTACTAATTTTTTTGGTTTTTCTTAAGGTTTATCAAACACACAAGAAGAAAGCATAAAAGGAAATAAACTAGCATGGATGATACAATGAAAAAGTATGAACACTGACATCTAGCAATGAGTGTGTGTGAACATAAATGTAATGTCGGTGAGAAATACGTACTCCCCCAAGCTTAGGCTTTTGGCCTAAGTTGGTCTATGGCCACGGCTGGCCTGACTGATATCCATAATAATAGTTGTTGGGGTCGTACTGTGATGAAGAAGACTCTGACTGCCATTGGCTGACAGCCATCTCTGAATCCCAAGAATAAACAGACTGTCGTGGAGGCTCCTCTTGTGGTTCCGGTTCCGGGACTGGTGCAGGGTTCCGGTAGGCGTGAATAGCCGCCAACGGAACAAGGTACGTGCCTACAGTCAAATCAAGATGATGTTTATTAAAGAACAATTGATATTTAAGCTCTCCTTCCCTATTCTTAATAATAAAATCATGTGCTACCTGTTGGAAATATGCCCTAGAGGCAATAATAAATTAGTTATTATTATATTTCATTGTTCATGATAATCGTTTATTATCCATGCTAGAATTGTATTGATAGGAAACTCAGATACATGTGTGGATACATAGACAACACCATGTCCCTAGTAAGCCTCTAGTTGACTAGCTCGTTGATCAATAGATGGTTACGGTTTCCTGACCATGAACATTGGATGTCGTTGATAACGGGATCACATCATTAGGAGAATGATGTGATGGACAAGACCCAATCCTAAGCCTAGCACAAGATCGTGTAGTTCATTTGCTAAAGCTTTTCTAATGTCAAGTATCATTTCCTTAGACCATGAGATTGTGCAACTCCCGGATACCGTAGAAGTGCTTTGGGTGTGCCAAACGTCACAACGTAACTGGGTGGCTATAAAGGTACACTACAGGTATCTCCGAAAGTGTGTGTTGGGTTGGCATGAATCGATACTGGGATTTGTCACTCCGTGTAAACGGAGAGGTATCTCTGGGCCCACTCGGTAGGACATCATCATAATGTGCACAATGTGATCAAGGAGTTGATCACAGGATGATGTGTTACGAAACTAGTAAAGAGACTTGCCGGTAACGAGATTGAACAAGGTATCGGGATACCGACGATCGAATCTCGGGCAAGTATCGTACCGCTAGACAAAGGGTATTGTATACGGGATTGATTGAATCCTTGACATCGTGGTTCATCCGATGAGATCATCGTGGAGCATGTGGGAGCCAACATGGGTATCCAGATCCCGCTGTTGGCTATTGACCGGAGAGTTGTCTCGGCCATGTCTGCATGACTCCCGAGCCCGTAGGGTCTACACACTTAAGGTTCGATGAAGCTAGGGTTATAGGGAAAGTATGTACGCGGTTACCGAATGTTGTTCGGAGTCCCGGATGAGATCCCGGACGTCACGAGGAGTTCCGGAATGGTCTGGAGGTAAAGATTGATATATAGGAAGTATGGTTTTGGCCACCGGAAGTGTTCCGGGCATCACCGGTAGTGTACCGGGACCACCGGAGGGGTCCGGGGGTCCACCGGGAGGGGCCACCAGCCCCGGAGGCTTACGTGGGCCATAAGTGGGAAGGGACCAGCCTCTATGTGGGCTGGGGCGCCTCCCACCAAGGCCCAAGATGTCCTCAAGAGGAGAGGGGGCAAACCCTAGGCGCAGATGGGCCCTAAGGCCCACCCTAGGTGCGCCCCCCTCTCTCTCCCCGTTGGCCGCCTCCCAGATGGGATCTGGGGGCTGCCTCCACCCCTAGAGAGGGAATCCTAGGTGGGGGCGCAGCCCCTTCCCTTCCCCTATATATACTTGAGGTATTGGGGGCTGCAATACACACGAGATCCTCTCCCTCTTAGCGCAGCCCTACCTCTCTTCCTCCTCGTCTCTCGTAGTGCTTGGCGAAGCCCTGCTAGAGTCCCGCGCTCCTCCACCACCACCACACCATCGTGCTTCTGCTTGATGGAGTCTTCCCCAACCTCTCCTTCTCCCCTTGCTGGATCAAGGCGTAGGAGACTTCACCGGGCTGTACGTGTGTTGAACGCGGAGGTGCCGTCCGTTCGGCATTAGGATCATCGGTGATTTGGATCACGACGAGTATGACTCCATCAACCCCATTCACTCGAACGCTTCCGCTTAGCGATCTACAAGGGTATGTAGATGCACTCTCCTTCCCTTCGTTGCTAGATTACTCCATAGATTGATCTTGGTGATGCGTAGAAAATTTTGAATTTCTGCTACGATCCCCAACAGTGGCATCATGAGCTAGGTCTATCCGTAGTTTCTATGCACGAGTAGAACACAAAGCAGTTGTGGGCATCGATATTGTCAATTTACTTGCCGTTACTAGTCTTATCTTGATTCGGCAGCATCGTGGAATGAAGCGGCCCGGACCGACCTTACACGTACTCTTACGTGAGACTGGTTCCACCGACTGACATGCACTAGTTGCATAAGGTGGCTAGCGGGTGTCTATCTCTCCCACTTTAGTCGGATCGGATTCGATGAAAAGGGTCCTTATGAAGGGTAAATAGAAATTGGCATATCACGTTGTGGTTTACGCGTAGGTAAGAAACGTTCTTGCTAGAAACCTATAGCAGCCACGTAAAAACTTGCAACAACTATTAGAGGACGTCTAACTTGTTTTTGCAACTTATGCCTTGTGATGTGATATGGCCAAAAGGATGTGATGAATGATATATGTGATGTATGAGATTGATCAGGTTCTTGTAATAGGAATCACGACTTGCATGTCGATGTGTATGACAACCGGTAGGAGCCATAAGAGTTGTCTTTATTTATTTATGACCTGCGTGTCAACATAAACGTCATGTAATTACTTTACTTTATTGCTAAAGCGTTAGCCATAGTAGTAGAAGTAATAGATGACGAGACAACTTCAAGAAAACATGATGATGGAGGTCATGATGATGGAGATCATGGTGTCATGCCGGTGATAACGATGATCATGGAGCCCCGAAGATGGAGATCAAAAGGAGCAAAATGATATTGGCCATATCATGTCATTATTTGATTGCATGTGATGTTTATCATGTTTTACATCTTATTTGCTTAGAACGACGGTAGCTTAAATAAGATGATCCCTCACTAAAATTTCAAGAAAAGTGCTCCCCCTAACTGTGCACCGTTGCGAAGGTTCGTCATTTCGAAGCACCACGTGATGATCGGGTGTGATAGATTCTAACGTTCGAATACAACGGGTGTTGACGAGCCTAGCATGTACAGACATGGCCTCGGGACACATGTGAAACACTTAGGTTGACTTGATGAGCCTAGCATGTATAGACATGGCCTCGGAACACGGAAGACCGAAAGGTCGAACATGAGTCGTATAGAAGATACGATCAACATGAGATGTTCACCGTTGATGACTAGTCCGTCTCACGTGATGATCGGACACGGCCTAGTCAATTCGGATCATGTCTCACTTAGATGACTAGAGGGATGTCTATCTGAGTGGGAGTTCATTAAATAATTTGATTAGATGAACTCAATTATCATGAACATAGTCTAAATTTTCTTTGCAAATATGTTGTAGATGAACAGCTCACGTTGTAGCTCCCTGTCTCAATACGTTCCTAGATAAAGACCAAGTTGAAAGATATTGTAAGCAATGATGCGTACTAGGTCCGTAGTCCGAGGAGTGTCCTCACTGCTACACAGAAGGCTTACGTCCTTGATGCACCGCTCGATGTGCACACCCCTACAACGTCGTCTGTGGATGTTGTGAACACCTGATAGACACATCCTGATGACTACTTGATAGTTTACTGCACCATACTTTACGGCTTAGAATCGGGATTCCAATGACGTTTTGAACGCCATAGAACATATGAGATGTTCCAAGAGCTGAAATTGGGATTTCAGGCTCATGCCCGTGTTGAGAGGTGTGAGACCTCTGACAAGTTCTTTTGCCAACAAGATGGAGGAGAATAGCTCAGCTAGTGAGCATGTGCTCAGAATGTCTGGATGCTACAATCACATAAATCAAGTGGGAGTTAAACTTCCAAATAAGATAGTGATTGATAGAGTTCCTAGCCACTATCACTAAGCTACTAGATCTTCGTGATGAACTATGACATGCAAGGGATGGAGTTGATCTCGGAGCTGTTCGCAGTGCTTAAGACCGCAAAAGGTAGAAATCAAGAAGGAGCATCAAGTGTTGATGGTTTAACAAGACCACTGGTTTCAAGAAGGGCAAGGGCTAGAAGGGAAACTTCATGGATGGCAAATCAGTTGCTGCTCCAGTGAAGGAACCCAAGGTTGAACCCAAACCCGAGACTAAGTGCTTCTATTGTAAGGAGAACGGTCACTGGTAGCGGAATTACCCCAAATGCATGGTAGATAAGAAGGTTGTCAACTTCAACAAAGTATATACGTGTTATTAATGTGTACCTCGCTAGTACTCCTGGTAGCACCTGGGTATTGGATACCGGTTCAGTTGCTATTACTGGTGACTTGAAGCAAAAGCTGCGGACTAAACAGAGACTGGCTAAGGGCGAGGTGACGATGTGTGTTGGAAGTGTTTCGAAAGTTGATGAGATCACCATCGCACGCTCCATCTGCCTTCGGGATTAGTATTGAACCTAGATAAATGTTATCAGGTGTCTACGTTGAGCATGAATATGATTAGATCATGTTCATTGCAATACGGTCATTCATTTGAGTTAGAGAATAATGATTATTCTGTTTACATGAATGATACCTTTCATGGTCATGCACCCTATGTGAATGGTTCATTGAATCTCAGTCGTGGTAATACACATGTTCACGCCAAAAGATGTAGAGTTAATAATGATAGTACCACTTTCTCGTGGCACTGCCGCTTAGGTCATATTGGCGTAAGATGAATGAAGAAACTCCATGTCGATGGATGTTTGGAGTCACTTGATTTTGAATCGCTTGACACATGCGAGCCATGCCTCATGGGCAGGATGACTAAGACCCCGCTTTCAGGTACAATGAAGCGGGCAAGTGACTTGTTGGAAATCATACATGCTGATGCGTGTGATCCAATGAGAATTGAAGCATGCGGTGGATATCGCTATTTTCTCATCTTCACTGACGATTTGAGTAGATATAGGTATATTTACTTAATGAAGCACAAGTCTGAAACGTTTGAAAAGTTCAAGTGATTTCAGAGTGAAGTTAAGGATCATCATAACAATAAGATCATGTTCCTACGATATGATCAAAAGGGGATTTTCTGAGTTATGAGTTTGGCAAATCACTTAAGAGATTGTGGAATTGTTTCGCAGTTGAAGCCACCTGGAACACCACAGTTGTAATGGTGTGTCCGGACGTCGTAATCGAACCCTATGAGATATGGTGCGATCTATGATGTCTCTTACCAATCTACCGTTTCCATTTTGAGGTTATGCGTTAGAGACAACTGCATTCACTTTAGATAGGACACCATCTAAGTCCGTTGAGACGATGTCGTATGAGCATTGGTTTGGCAAGAAACCAAAGTTGTCGTTTCTTAATGTTTGGGGCTACGATGCTTAGGCTTTAGCAGGAGAAGCTCGAACCCAAAAGCGGACAAACACATCTTCATACCCAAAGGTGACAGTTGGGTATACCTTCTATCTCAGATCCGAGGGCAAATTGTTTGTCGCTAAGAACGTGTCCTTTCTCGAGAAGGAGTTTCTCTCGAAAGAATTGAGTGGGAGGAAGATAGAACTTGATGAGGTTGTCGAACCTTTACTTCAACCAGAGAGTGATGCAACACAGAAAGATGTTTTCTGTGGCACCTACATCTGTTGAATAGGAAGTTAATGATAGTGATCATGAAGCTTCGGATCAAGTTGCTATCGAACGTCGTAGGTCGACAAGGATATGTACTACTCCTAAGTGGTACGGTGATCCTATCTTAGATGTCATGTTGTTGGACAACAATGAACCTACGAACTATGGAGAAGCGATGGTGGGCCCGTATTCCGACAAATGGTTAGAAGCCATGAAATCCGAGATAGGATCCATATATCAGAACAAAGTATGGACTTTGGTGGACTTGCCCGTTGATCGGCAAGCCATTGAGATAAATGGATCTTTAAGAAGAAGACGAACGTGGGCGGTAATGTTACCGTCTATAAAGCTTGACTTGTGGGAAAGAGTTTTTCAGAAGTTCAAGGAGTTGACTACGATGAGAATTTCTCACCCGTAGCGATGCTTAAGTCCGTCGGAATCATGTTAGCATTAGCTGTATTTTTCGATTATGAAATCTTACAGATGAATGTCAAAACAAGTTTTCTTACCAGTTTTCGTAAGAAAAGTTGTATGTGATACAATAAAAGGTTTTGTCGATCCTAAGGATGCTAAAAGGTATGCTGGCTCTAGCAATCCTTCTAAGGACTAGAGCAAGCATCTCGGAATCGGAATATATGTTTTGATGGAGTGATCAAAGCTTTTAGGTTTATACAATGTTTGTAAGAAACTTGTATTTACAAGAAACTGAGTGGGAGCACTACAACATTTCTGATAAGTATATGTGGATGACATATTGTAGATCCAAAATAATATAGAATTTCTGGAAAGCATAAACGGTTGTTTGAAGAGTGTTTTTCAAAGGAAGACCTGGATAAAGCTGCTTACATATTGGGCATCAAGATCTATAGAGATAGATCAGGACGCCTGATGATACTTTCAAAGAACGCACACCTTGACATGTTTTTGAAGGAGTTCAAAATAGATCAGTCAAAGAAGGGGTTCTTACCTGAGTTGTAAGGTGTGAAGTTGAGTAAGACTCAAAGCTTGACCACAGCATAAGAAAGAGAAAGGACGAAGGTCGTCCCCTATGCTTTTGTCATAGGCTCTATACGGTATGCCATGCTGAAGTACCGCACCTGATATGTGCCTTGCCACATGTCTGGCAAGAGGGTACAAAGGTGATCTAGGAGTAGATCACCAGATAGCGGCCAAAATTATCCTTAGAGGAATAAGGAAATGTTTCTCGGTTATGGAGGTGATAAAGAGTTCGACGTAAAGAGTTACGTCGATGCAAGCTTAAAACCTATCCGGATAGCTCTGAGTAGAGATACCGGATACGTATATTGGAGCAACAATTTGGAATAGCTCCAAGTGGAACGTGGCAGCAGCATCTACGATATAAAGTTTTCCGAAATACATAGGGATCTGAATATGGCAAGACCCGTTGACTAGAACCTCTCTCACAAGCATAACATGATCAAACCCAGAACTCTTTGAGTGTTTATCACATAGTGATGTGAACTAGATCATTGAGTCTAGTAGACTCTTGGATGTTGGTCACATGGCGATGTGACCTGTGAGTGTTAATCACATGGCGATGTGAACTAGATTATTGACTCTAGTGCAAGTGGGAGACTGTTGGAAATATGCCCTAGAGGCAATAATAAATTAGTTATTATTATATTTCATTGTTCATGATAATCTTTTATTATCCATGCTAGAATTGTATTGATAGGAAACTCAGATACATGTGTGGATACATAGACAACACCATGTCCCTAGTAAGCCTCTAGTTGACTAGCTCGTTGATCAATAGATGGTTATGGTTTCCTGACCATGGACATTGGATGTCGTTGATAACGGGATCACATCATTAGGAGAATGATGTGATGGGCAAGACCCAATCCTAAGCCTAGCACAAGATCGTGTAGTTCGTTTGCTAAAGCTTTTCTAATGTCAAGTATCATTTCCTTAGACCATGAGATTGTGCAACTCCCGGATACCGTAGGAGTGCTTTGGGTGTGCCAAACGTCACAACGTAACTGGGTGGCTATAAAGGTACACTACAGGTATCTCCGAAAGTGTGTGTTGGGTTGGCATGAATCGATACTGGGATTTGTCACTCCGTGTAAACGGAGAGGTATCTCTAGGCCCACTAGGTAGGACATCATCATAATGTGCACAATGTGATCAAGTAGTTGATCACAGGATGATGTGTTACGGAACGAGTAAAGAGACTTGCCGGTAACGAGATTGAACAAGGTATCGGGATACCGACGATCGAATCTCGGGCAAGTATCGTACCGCTAGACAAAGGGAATTGTATATGGGATTGATTGAATCCTTGACATCGTGGTTCATCCAATGAGATCATCATGGAGCATGTGGGAGCCAACATGGGTATCCAGATCCCGCTGTTGGTTATTGACCGGAGAGTTGTCTCGGCCATGTCTGCATGACTCCCGAGCCCGTAGGGTCTACACACTTAAGGTTTGATGACGCTAGGGTTATAGGGAAAGTATGTACGCGGTTATCGAATGTTGTTCGGAGTCCCAGATGAGATCCCGGACGTCACGAGGAGTTCCGGAATGGTCTGGAGGTAAAGATTGATATATAGGAAGTATGGTTTTGGCCACCGGAAGTGTTTCGGGCATCACTGGTAGTGTACCGGGACCACCGGAGGGGTCCGGGTGTCCACCGGGAGGGGCCACCAGCCCCGGAGGCTTGCGTGGGCCATAAGTGGGAAGGGACCAGCCCCTATGTGGGCTGGGGCGCCTCCCACCAAGGCCCAAGACGTCCTCAAGAGGAGAGGGGGCAAACCCTAGGCGCAGATGGGCCCTAAGGCCCACCCTTGGTGCGCCCCCCTCTCTCTCCCCCTTGGCCGCCTCCCAGATGGGATCTGGGGGCTGCCGCCACCCCTAGGGAGGGAACCCTAGGTGGGAGCACAGCCCCTCCCCTCCCCCTATATATACGTGAGGTATGGGGCTGCCCAACATGTGTGATTTGCTCTCCCCGTTGGCGCAGCCCTACCCCTCTTCCTCCTCGTCTCTCGTAGTGCTTGGCGAAGCCCTGCTGGAGTCCCGCGCTCCTCCACCACCACCACGCCGTCGTGCTGCTGCTGGATGGAGTCTTCCCCAACCTCTCCTTCTCCCCTTGCTGGATCAAGGCGTAGGAGACGTCACCGGGCTGTACGTGTGTTGAACGCGGAGGTGCCGTCCGTTCGACACTAGGATCATCGGTGATTTGGATCACGACGAGTACGACTCCATCAACCCCGTTCACTCGAACGCTTCCGCTTAGCGATCTACAAGGGTATGTAGATGCACTCTCCTTCCCTTTGTTGCTAGATTACTCCATAGATTGATCTTGGTGATGCGTAGAAAATTTTGAATTTCTGCTACGATCCCCAACACTACCATACTTTTATAATCTAAATAAACACGAGGCAACACCTTTTCTTCCTTCTCATAATGCCTAATAGGTATGTTAAAATGTGCAGCGAGGTGTGAAGCATAAATGCCTCCAAAGATGGGACCCTTAGTACGGTTCATACTTAACCGTCTAGCAATAATGCCGCCCATACTAAAAGAGTTATCACCGTATAAGCCGTGGTGCAAAATAATAATATAAGGGATACCCAGGTTTCCACAGTTTCCGCGACCAATTAAGCAACAACTAGCAAATAATGCAAAGTAGCGTAAAACAGGGAAATGTATGCTAGTGATTCGTGCATCGGAAACCTTCCTTGTTTCCCCTACAGTGATAGTGTCAATAAATCCCTCCACATCATCACGATGTGGTTCTTTTGTCTTGCCCCCAAAAGGGACTAAACAAATCCGACAGAAATCATAAAGTGACTTCTCCTTATGCTCATCATATAAATGAAATTCCACCGTAGGTGGTGAGTTCTTAGAATGAAAATGAAAGTTTTGCACAAAGGTATTTGTGAGCAAGAGATACTGATCGCATTGGTCGTGGAGGAAAGCGGTAAGGCCTGCAGTCTGAGCCAACTCACGAAAATCTTCATAAATCCAGGCTGCTCTTAAGAAATCCTCGGAAGGCCATTCACACGCCCGAACCTCCGCGGTGCGAGGAAAATTATACTTAGGCTTCGGTGCCTTCTCCTTCGAGCTTTGGCTCAATGAGCCCCTCAAAAGTCTCCTCATCATTTTCTGAAAAATTCTGAAATTTTTAGTAACTTCAAAATAAAAGTAAACCAAACTCAATAATATTGATAGCAATCACTCCTACAAGTGCCTAGAGCCTATATCATGCATCAAAACTACTTTTGACCATATAAATTTGACATGCAAGCTCAAGAACAGGGTCACCTAAGCAGAAAAATTTTGTAATGAATAAAACACTAGAACAAAAACTAATTGGACCAATGGAGGAGTCACATACCAAGGAACAATCTCCCCAAGCAGTTTTGTGAGAGGTGCTTTGAGCAAGGAGATCGAAAATGGCAGCAAAGAGGGCTGGAACTCGTGCTTGAGTTGGTTTTTCGTGTTTGTGGGAGGAAGAAGAAGAGGATGGGTGCAGGAATAAGTGGAGGAGGGTCACCGTGGGACCACGAGGCAGGGGCACGCCCAGGGGGGCAGGGCACGCCCTCCACCCTCGTGACCAGGTGGTAGCTCCCCTCGCAGTAATTTTTGCACCATAAATCCTCAAATATTCCCGAAAAAATCATATTAAATTGGCATGTCATTCTGAGGACTTTTATTTTCGGGACATTTTTATATTGCACGGATAAATTAGGAAACAGAGAGAAAAATACTATTTTTACTTTATTTCAACTAAATAACAGAAAGTATAGAGAGGGTACAGAAGGTTGTGCTTCTAGTTTTATCCATCTCATGCTCGTCAAAAGGAATCCACTAACAAGGTTGATCAAGTCTTGTTAACAAACTCATTCCGATTAACATGAAACCGAAGAAATTTCGAATAGCACTAGGTTACCTCAACGGGGATATGCACATCCCCAATAATAAGTATATCATATTTCTTCTTGACAGTAGGAAGAGGAAATTCAAAACCTCGAAATATAATCGATGAAATTTTTCCGATAGAATTAATACTATGAACTTGAGGTTGTTTCCTCGGAAAGTTTACCGTATGCTCATTACCATTAAAATGAAAAGTGACATTGCCTTTGTTGCAATCAATAACAGCCCCTGCAGTATTAAGAAAAGGTCTTCCAAGAATAATAGACATACTATCGTCCTCGGGAATATCAAGAATAACAAAGTCCGTTAAAATAGTAACGTTTGCAACCACAACAGGAACATCCTCACAAATACCGACAGGTATAGAAGTTGATTTATCAGCCATTTGCAAAGATATTTCAGTAGGTGTCAACTTATTCAAGTCAAGTCTACGATATAAAGAGAGAGGCATAACACTAACACCGGCTCCAAGATGACATAAAGCAGTTTTAACATAGTTTCTTTTAATGGAGCATGGTATAGTAGGTACTCCTGGATCTCCAAGTTTCTTTGGTATTACACCCTTAAAAGTATAATTAGCAAGCATGGTGGAAATTTCAGCTTCTGCTTTCTTTCTTTTATTTGTAACAATTTCTTTCATGTACTTAGCATAAGGATTCATTTTGAGCATATCAGTCAATCGCATACGCAAAAAGATAGGTCTAATCATTTCAGCAAAGCGCTCAAAATCCTCATCATCCTTTTTCTTGGATGGTTTGGGAGGAAAAGGCATGGGTTTCTAAACCCAAGGCTCTCTTTCTTTACCATGTTTCCTAGCAACAAAGTCTTTCTTATCATAACGTTGATTCTTTGATTGTGGGTTATCAAGATCAACAGCAGGTTCAATTTCTACATCATTATCATTACTAGGTTGAGCATCATTATGAACATCATCATTAACATTTTCATTAGGTTCATATTCATTGCCAGATTGTGTTTCGGCATCAGACATAGATATACCATTTGGATTATCAGGTGGTTCAGCAATAGGTTCACTAGAAGTTTGCACAGTTCTATCATTTTTCCTTTTCTTGCTTTTAGAAGAACTAGGTGCATCAATATTATTTCTCTGAGAATCTTTCTCAATTCTCTTAGGGTGGCCTTCAGGATACAAAGGTTCCTGAGTCATTCTACCAGTTCTAGTAGCCACTTTAACATCATAATTATTTTTCTTACTATTCATCTCATTGAGCAATTCCTTTTGAGCTTTAAGTACTTGTTCTACTTGAGTGGTAACCATAGAAGCATGTTTGCTAACAAGTTTAAGTTCACCTCTAATATTAGCCATATAATCACCCAAATATTTAATCATATCAGCATTTTGTTTTAATTGTCTACCAAAATAAGCATTGAAGTCTTCTTGCTTAAACATAAAATTATCAAACTCATCCAAGCATTGACTAGCAATTTTAGCAGGAAGGATTTCAGCTTTATCATATCTATAGAGAGAATTTACCTTTACTACCTATGTCGGGTTATCGAGGTCTGGAGGTTCTTCAATAAATAAAGGATTAAGATCATATGTTTCTTCAATAGGCGGTAAATTAAGACCATGTATTTCTTCAATAGGAGGTAAATTCTTAACATCTTCAGCTTTAATACCTTTTTCTTTCATAGATTTCTTTGTCTCTTGCATATCTTCGGGACTGAGAAATAGAACACCTCTCTTATTTGGAGTTGGTTTAGGAATAGGATCATTAATTGGAGCAGGAGCTGGCTCAGGAGGTGCCCAATTATTTTCATTTGTCAACATATTATTCAATAAGATTTCAGCTTCATCCGGTGTTCTTTCCCTGAAAAGAGAACCAGCACAACTATCCAGGTAATCTCTGAAAGCATCGGTCAGTCCATTATAAAAGATATCAAGTATTTCATTTTTCTTAAGAGGATGATCAGGCAAAGCATTAAGTAACTTGAGAAGCCTCCCCCAAGCTTGTGGGAGACTCTCTTCTTTAATTTGCACAAAGTTGTATATTTCCTTTAAAGCAGCTTGTTTCTTATGAGCAGGGAAATATTTAGCAGAGAAGTAGTAAATCATATACTGGGGACTACGCACACAACCAGGATCAAGAGAATTAAGCCATATCTTAGCATCACCCTTTAATGAGAACGAAAATATTTTAAGGATATAAAAGTAGCGAGATCTCTCATCATTAGTGAACAGGGTGGCTATATCATTTAATTTAGTGAGATGTGCCATAACCGTTTCAGATTCATAGCCATGAAAATGATCAGATTCAACTAAAGTAATTATATCAGGATCAACAGAGAATTCATAATCCTTATTAGTAACACAGATAGGTGAAGTAGCAAAAGCAGGGTCAGGTTTCATCCTAGCATTTAGAGATTGCTTATTCCATTTAGCTAATAACCTTTTGAGTTCATATCTATCTTTGTAAGCTAAAATAGCTAAAGAAGCTTCTTGATCAAATAAATAACCCTCAGGAATAACAAGTGATTCTTCATCACCACTTTCATCATCATAATCAGATTCAATATTTTCAATCTCTCTAGCCCTAGCAAGTCGTTCCTCGAGAAAATCACCAAGTGGAACAGTAGTATCAAGCATAGAAGTAGTTTCATCATAAGTACCATGTATAGCAGAAGTAGCATCGTCAATAACATGCGACATATCAGAACGAATAGCAGAAGCAGGTTTAGGTGTCGCAAGCTTACTCATAACAGAAGGTGAATCAAGTGCAGAGCTAGATGGCAGTTCCTTACCTCCCCTCGTAGTTGAGGGATAAATTGTTGTCTTAGCGTTTTTCAAGTTCTTCATAGTGTCCAGCGGATATAAATCCCAAGTGACTCAAAGAATAGAGCTATGCTCCCCGGCAACGGCGCCAGAAATTAGTCTTGATAACCCACAAGTATAGGGGATCGCAACAGCTTTTGAGGGTAGAGTATTCAACCCAAATTTATTGATTCGACACAAGGGGAGCCAAAGAATATTCTCAAGTATTAGCAGTCGAGTTGTCAATTCAACCACACCTGGAAACTTAGTATCTGCAGCAAAGTGTTTAGTAGCAAAGTAATATCATAGTGATGGTAACGGTAACAAAAGAGTAACGAAAGCAAAGTAATGTTTTTGGTATTTTGTAGTGATTGTAACAATAGCAACGGGAAAGTAAATAAGCGTAAACCAATATATGGAAAGCTCGTAGGCATCGGATCAGTGATGGATAATTATGCCGGATGTGGTTTCATCATGTAACAGTCATAACATAGGGTGACACAGAACTAGCTCCAATTCATCAATGTAATGTAGGCATGTATTCCGAATATAGTCATACGTGCTTATGGAAAAGAACTTGCATGACATCTTTTGTCCTACCCTCCCGTGGCTGCGGGGTCCTAATGGAAACTAAGGGATATTAAGGCCTCCTTTTAGTAGATAACCTGAACAAAGCATTAGCACATAGTGAATACATGAACTCCTCAAACTACGGTCATCACCGGTAAGTATCCCGATTATTGTCACTTCGGGGTTAATGGATCATAACACATAATATGTGACTATAGACTTGCAAGATAGGATCAAGAACTCTCATATATTGATGAAAACATAATAGGTTCAGATCTGAAATCATGGCACTCGGGCCCTACTGACAAGCATTAAGCATAGCAAAGTCATAACAACATCAATCTCAGAACATAGTGGATACTAGGGATCAAACCCTAACAAAACTAACTTGATTACATGATAAATCTCATCCAACCCATCACCGTCCAACAATCCTACAATGGAATTACTCACGCATGGTGGTGAGCATCATGAAATTGGTGATGGAGGATGGTTGATGATGACGACGGTGACGAATCCCCCTCTCCAGAGCCCCGAACGGACTCTAGATCAGCCCTCCCGAGAGGTTTTAGGGCTTGGCGGCGGCTCCGTATCGTTAAACGCGATGAATTCTTCTCTCCTATTTTTCTCTCCCCGAAAGCAGATATATAGAGTTGGAGTTGGAGTCGGGAGGTCTCCAGGGGGGCCACGAGGTAGGGGGCATGCCCTAGGGGGGCACCCCCCACCCTCGTGGACAGGATGTGGCCCCCCTGGTCTTCATCTTTGGCGAGGATTTTTTATTATTTATTGTAAGATATTCCATGGAGTTTGAGGTCATTCCGAGAACTTTTGTTTTCTGCACATAAAACAACATCATGGCAGTTCTGCTGAAAACAGCGTCAGTCCGGGTTAGTTCCATTCAAATCATACAAGTTAGAGTCCAAAACAAGAGCAAAAGTGTTTGGAAAAGTAGATACGACGGAGACGTATCAATACCTCAAGCGAGAAGCCTTAATTTAGGAAAAGTATTATTTATGTGGACTCCTCATAAAATTATATGCCCCCTTTTCATCATCTTCATGTTCTGCCACACGATCCTACCCGACGACGTTGATGTGAGACAAGCCATAGGAAAAGAAGCACTCATGATGTGTTTGTTGGGTCACTCGTAATTGGTATTAAATCACTAAAATGTGTTGTCCTCATTGCAACACATGGACAATTAGCTAGTTAAGGGTACATAGGGTCACCAAACGTAACCGGATGAATCGAATAGTAGGTCAAAATTAAGGATAGAAAGAAAGACACACATTCTTTTATACGTACTATATAGTACAAATGTTGGACCCCCATAATGTTCCAAATGTCAGATTCCTGGGCAGGCTAGA